>NC_049990.1:16347493-16369331 GCF_000003815.2 Branchiostoma floridae | reverse complement strand
TGGATTGAAAATCGGCCATACCGATTGTTTTAAATGCCGAGCAATGGCAAAATAGAAAATGCTGAAATTTGCGAAAAGATATCGGAAAACGGCTACTAATGGTAAAAAGTTAGTTCTAAAGTCAAGGGAGATGCGAAAGAAAGAAGTGAAGGATCAATTGCTCGGTATACCATATGTGTTCATTTGTTCAAAATTTCTGACCACTTAGATTTCATAATAAAGGCAAATTGTTTTGCCAAACATTTTGCCGTACGCTTGTATGAAGTTTGGGCTTCACAGAGGATGTTATCCATATATATATATATATAATCAAATGAACATGTATATTGCTTCCGTAACAACTCACCCTCAGTGCTAGTCCCAGGCAAAAGTTCCGGGTTCTCTGGAAGCTCTCTGTCCGCCGGCTGGAACGGTCGCAGAACGTTTCTGATCAGGTCTGGCCGAGGAATACGACCTAAAAGCTCCTCAAGAAAGTCCAAGTTTTCCGAATCCAGTTTGTCGAGTTTCTGTAGCCTGTCGAATACGTCAATGGGACGTTTCATCTCTTCTAGTTGACCCCTTGGGATGACATGAGTGCAGTAAAGCTTCAGAATGGCGGTCTCCCTTTTGGACAGTTCATCAGATATCTTGCGCAAGGTGTCGATGAAGTCGAAATGGCGCCTGTCTGAAGAGTCGAAATGGCGCTTGTGTGAAGCCGTAGCGGTCGGCTGGGCTGGCTCAATCATGATAGCTGTGCACGTGTAGTAAACAAAATTTATTCGATTTATAATTACGCATTTGTAAAACTTTTCAACATACACAGTGTGCCTCAAGCGTACTTGGGATTACGAAATACTCAGATAAATGGGAATAGGTCCTCAAACGTCTTGCTTCATGAACCATACATTTTCATCTGTTAATGAAATGTACCACCGTAGCACCACATTTGTATCTTTTGGTGATTTACAAGTCTGCAGAGACGATGCTGCAGTAAGCGAACATTTTTTGAAAATGTTACCAATGACAGTGCAAAGAAATTCTTGATTTATAAATTATACCAAATGAGCCAGGAAAAGAGAAGCAAACAATATAAATTCCAATTTGTCCCGTCAGGTAAAAAATGTGTCAAAGTTTGCGTACTTATTTTTGTTTTCCCATTTTACGTTTTGACAATCCTTCTTGCACCGTCCTCTGGGCATTAGCGTCCTGTCCTAATTGCCACTGCTAGGTGGCGCTGCAGTTAAAAGAATGCTGCCCCAGACGTGACTAAGCTTGTATCCCCCTCATCAGTCAGCATTGACTTGATGAAGGTAACAGAAGGACGAACGAAATGTTCTCATTGCGCTCTTTTCAATGTCCGATGATTTTAACGTTTTCTAATTTATTTTCACACATTCAATTACAGTATATTAGAAAAAATGTTACATTATACATGATGAGGAACACCATTCCATTATAACATGTGTATTCTCTAAGCAGAAGTTTCGGTGGGAGGGGGTAGTAGTGCCCAGGAATTCTTACGGAGGCAGCCGTAAGAGATCGCGGCCACTACAGCTTACAAGCCCCCCCCCCCCCAACACGCACACTTATACTACAACGTCTACTTGGAGAATATAATTAAGTTCATTGCAAATTCATGCCCAATGGCTAATTGTAGGTAAGATGAAACATGTATGGCTAAACCCGAACTTAAGTCATATGTATACATGCAATAACCACTCACCTACGGCAATGTTTACGAGATACATTTTTGTATATGTATGAAATTGGCATTGCGCTATTCGAAGAAAAACTTTCCTCTCTGTCTATCTTGAACAAGAATTATAAACAAGAAAAGTACCTTTAAACATAAAGAGCCATGACAGACGCAGGGCAATCACAAAACTCAGAATTGGATGTCACAAACCAAGCATAGAAACTGGCAGATTTCCCAAAAAATCCTGTCGACTAGAGGGTTACGCTTGTCCGTTCTGTCCAGAGCTAATTGAAGACAAATATCATTTTTAGATTTGTTTGCTCCAAATAATTTTTTGAAATTTACTGTACAAAGGGCCATCATCTTACCTACCGGGATTTACCTCAATGGACTTGAATAGAAAATCCAAATACATTGTGACATGTGACAACCTCTACATGGTATACATAGGAATTAAAGAATAGCTAGACACTAGAAATCCCTCCAATGATCGTAAAAACCCATTTTCATCCCATATTATGCACCCATCTGTTAAGTAGATTAAGTTTATAGAACTGTAGTTATGTATCAGTAGATGTAATGCTTTGTACCTTGTTGTACAATAAAGTAACACAAAAGGAGACAAAGTTAAGGACAGTATAGAATGCGTCTAGTCCGAAAGGTAACTCTAAACTGTTACGTAACAATAAGACATGCGGACTGCTTTGTAGACTTGCTACGAGCCATGGTTCAGACGGATAACATAACAATGGAACCCTATCATGTTTCCGTTATATTGTGTTGAATTCAAATTATTGTTTCACTTCTTTGTAATATGATTTTATCATGTTATTCCGTCACTTTGGTTTTGTACTGTATCTATCAGTAATTTACGTATTTTTGTCTGTATCTTTGATTTTGTTTGATATTAACGCCTCATGTTTGGGGTTTTCTTCGGCGGACCACAATGGAAAACGTCACTGAGTAGACGATATGTTTCCCTTTGTGAAATACACAAAGTATACAAAGCATCAAATAACAACAGCCACCTATAACGTTAACGTTAAATGACAATAACAATTGGCTGAGAAAAGATTATTTGCGACAAGCCATTGTATGGCCTGCTCACTCATAGCGCCCACTGAATAGCCTGCTACTTGCTACACTAGGGTGTATTTTATTTAACATTGGGTCAAGCTTTCCAAGCGCCAGTTGTTCGTTTTTCGACGCCATTTTGAGACTTAGCAGTTTTTCGACGCCATTTTGAGACTTAGCAATTCTCTTACTCAATGTACGCTCTTTGCAGTCCTGTTGCATTGTAGGTAAACCAAGAGGGTGGGGGTAACTATTAGTATGTTGCAGCTGAGATTGTATGGCAATATACAGTTTCAACAACAAAATTGTGTCAAGGTTCTCCAACAGAACTTGTACACAGACTAAGCTTTGTACCAACCTTTTGTCCGAGAAGGTTAAGAGCGATGCATATGGAGATGGAACGACAAAGAAATGAGATCTATTTGGCAGGCGAATCCGTCGCGTTTAAGACACGAAGGTCTCGGGCAGAAAGTTGGACTATATGGCCAGACGTTAGCAGGTGTTTGTCTGTACAGGTGCATTCACATCTACAGCGCACACTTGAACTCGCTCAATGTCGGTAGTTTCGGCGACGCCGGAAGTTACCATGGAGTTGACCCCCAGTGTCACGATGAACTACTGCCCTGTGAATAAAAGGCCATGTTGTTCAAAACAAATACAGATATTTGAGCAAGCCTAGAGTTGCATCGCCAAAAGCAGTTACTAAAGCCCCAAAGGCCTATTACACTAGACTTGAGGTACTATATGGAGGCACTGTTGCATTCCACAACGTAAACGTACCTTCACCGTACCGCTGGTACGAAATCAAACGTGCCTCCGCAGTGCCTCCGCAGTGCCTCCGCATGCGCAGTGCCTCCAGCGAACACAAACGTATCTTTCGCAAGGCTCTGTGCTTTTGAATTAAAAAGATTACGCATGTGGCAAAATGGTGCACGCCACAGAGTCTGACCGCTGGCGGGAACGGCTAGTCTCTACCGCTCGACTCCGGATCGAGAGAGAGAAATGGTTTATTATTGCCATTGACATTAAAAACATTTGCAGCACATTTACAAATGGCTGAATTGTCGTTTTTTCACACTCAGTATTTCGACCTCTAACTCAAGTTAACACTTTTAAAATAATCGAGTCACAACATAACATCTATTGTTTACAATAACTGGTCAGTTACTACACAAAGAAATATTCGCTACTATTCACAAATTACCCGTCTTGGTTCAGGAGCTTTACACAGTACGGTAATGTGCTATTAGCGAAACGAGAAGTTCTACACCGGAACTGAGAGAGTTTGTCTTTGTTTCTTAGAGACCTATCATGGGTATCCCCTCGTCTAGATGGAAGCCAATAACTGAATCTTTCAGAGTTGACAAGGGTTCGTGCAAGTCGTAGGCATCGCTGGAAACAAATCGTAAAAATGGAACAAATAGAGGTTCTGGAGTAAGCCGGCTAGAGAACTATAGCCGGCTAGGGAACAGTGCGAGTACAGAAACTGTACAAGTCTAAACAGTACAGACATTGGTTTCCTCTACTGCGGACAGAGATTTAACAGTGGTAGGGAAACTAGACAGACCAAAAAACTTGACCAGTTGCCAGCTCGCACTATGTGATATCTGAAAGCTCTTGAATCGCACATAGTAATCAGAATGGCCAAGAGAATGTTATACTGTTTGTATATATATTCGTCAGTGATTTTAAACATTTAAGTATGTTTGACTTATCAAAGTGACCTGTTACACTCTAATTTGGTTACCTTTTATGCAATGTAAAAGATGTAATTCAGCTCTAGGGCTGCCAAAGTTTTTTTTTCGTGTTCAAAACCCATTCATGAAGAGGCCGAGGGTTTATAGTATAGCCTGTATGCATTGGGGGTCGTCATGGTGTGATTAATTGGTCATTATGACACATGTCATATGTTATTAGTGGACAGTCATTTGGGTGGGTCCTTTCGACAATGGCAGATCCGTCAGCAATCATCTTTCATCAGCCTCCCATTCAGTGAGCTCCGAAATTTCATTACAGAAATGGGGGACCGAATTACCGGGCTTTAAAACCAATATAGCTAATGGGAGTATTGTCAACGTTTGAATGGTTCGTGAAGACTCATACACGTGCGTCACAAAAGCGTGACCATAGTAACGTTACCATGGCATCGTTACCATTATTAGTAACCATAGCAACGTCCTTTCAACAATGAGTACCGAAAATTTAATACAGAAAAAAGGGAAGCAACGTCACGGACGGAGAGACCAGTACAGTTCATGGCAGGGTTGTTTTAATAGTTCATGAAGACTCCTACATGCACGTCACAATAGCATTGCCATAGCAACATGGTTTCATCAGCTTCTTTCCCAAGGGCATAACATTAGTAGGATTTGAACTCGGGACCTTTGGGTTTTGGGCCAAACACCCTGCAGTCACTCCACATAACAGCACCATTTTTTTCACGGTTGTCGACCAAGCTCATCAACTGCATGCTTAAGAATAGTAAACGTTGACCATGTGTGTTTGTGCATAAGTGTGTGTGTGTGTGTGTGCGCGCGCGCGCGCGCGAGTGTTAGCACCAATATTAGCTGGACATTTCTGTGGTCTCAGAAGGGACCACATTGAAACCTCTTACTAAACATTCGGAATGTTTCTTGTGACATTATCCTTATAATATGCGGTTCTTCAACGTAAAGCAAAGATAGTTGTTATATCCACTTTGTACTGGAAGCCCATCTCATCTCCTACCCAAAGTCAGGTGCCCATTTTACACCTGGAGAAAGGAAAATAGAAAAGTCATGTAATAGGCCTTTCCCAAGGATATAACATTAGTAGGATTCGAACCCAGGACCTTTGGGTTTGGGGCCAAACACCCTGCAGTCACTCAACACCCAGCATCATTTTTTATTTTTTATTTTTTATTTCAAAATGAGCAATACATACCATCTTACAAATGATAGGCGTGTAATATAATTGGCCACGGCATGCAACAGTTGATAATCACACTGGGCATCATCAAAATTTCAAATTTCATTACTCAATATGGCCATTGATATCCCTATGCACTTATTGTACTCCACTGAGTTGTTTGGACACATTCGCGCGTTACTAACCAGAGAGATATGGTGGTATAATTTCCCTTGGGACTCTCCAGTTCGCATCGCACAAGGACGAACGCTATCAGGTGCCTTTTTTTGTTTTCGCATTGCACAAGGACGAAGGCTTTCAGGTGCCTTTTTTTCTTTTCGCATCTTCGGCCGCGACGTTTGGGTCGGTCGAACAGGCAAGAACATGGCCAGGTTGGGTCTAGGCTTGGCTGTTGCCGTTGCGTTTGCCATTTTTCTAGTCGACTCTTCTGAACCACCGTCCGGTAAGAAACGTTTTCTGTACTTTATAAATGTGTCGAGTGTCGTTCAATTTTTGTGCATGTCTTTGGAACTCTTGTTAACGTTAAGACGTTTCAAACAGTGGAAGACCCGTTTATAATTTCACCCGCCATTTTCTTTTAAGAATATCCATGTTTGAGAATGAAAGCAGGATGTGTATTGGTTGTCTGAAATAAGAACGGGAACGACTTATCTAAAAAGAAAAACGAACTAGCCAACGCTAAGGGAGACTGACCATTGGCCGATAAGGCAAGTCTTTGTCGGGTACTTATACCTGTACTGACAGGTATAAGTAGAAAGTGACATCTGTGATTGTTATCAATATATGTGCGTATTAACTGTTGAAGTAACATCGACAATTTTCGGGTGACCACATTTGTGGTATTGCTGAAACTTCAATGAAGATCAAAGATGGAAAATATATGAAATTTACTCTTTTATGTAGGAATTGTGTGTATGTGGGAGTGCATGTGTCTCTGTGCACGTGTGTGTGTATGTGTATGTGTATGTGTGTGTATGTATGTATGTGTGTGTGTGTGTGTGTGTGTGTGTGCGCGCGCATTGTGTGTGTGTGTGTGTGTGTGCGCGCGCGCGCATGTGTGTGTGTGTGTGTGTGTGTGTGTGTGTGTGTTTGTGTTCCATGTGTTGATGTTTTTACAACACTCAGGCATCGCTTTGTGCTTTCAACAGTTATATAATGAGGGACATCAATTTTTACTTGTTATCATCAGGGTTTATAGGGACAATTACATGTAGCACCAATATCAGACAGGTGTTTCTGTGGTCTTAGTAGGGACCACATTGAAACCTCTTCCTAAAAAATCGGAATATTTCTTTTGACCTTATCCTCATAATTTGCGGTACATTGTATTTGCACGCTTACGTAAAACAAATGTGGTTCCATAGTCATCCACTGTGTCTAGGGCACGGTACTGGAAGCCCATCTCTCTCCTAACCGAAGTCAGGTGCCCATTTTACCACACCTGGAGAGAGGAAAGTAGGAGAGTCATGTAAACTGTCTTTCCGAATGGCACAATATTAGTAGGATTCGAACCCAGGACCTTTGGGTTTGGGGCAAAACACCCTGTAGTCACTCCACATGGCAGCACCATTTTTTACATTTCTTTTTTTTTTTCTTTTTTTTTTTTAAATAAAAGAGCAATACATGCCATCTTAAAAATGATAGGCGTGTAATATAATTGGGCACGGCATGCAACAGTTGATAATCACACTGGGCATCATTAAAATTTCAAATTTCATTACTCAATATGGCCATTAATATCCCTATGCGCTTATTATACTCAATTGAGTTGTTTGGACCCATTCGCGCGTTACTAACCAGAGAATGGTGGTATGATTTCCCTTAATTGGGACTCTCCAGTTCGCTTCGCTCAAGGACGAAGGCTAAGCCTGGAGTCCAGCCTTGTTAGCTTTGTTCCTCTCCCGAAGGCCGATAACGCCAACAGCCTGGAGCGACCTTCGGAAGCGGAACAAAGCGAACAAGGAGTTAGCGACCTTCGGGAGCGGAACAAAGCGAACAAGGGGTTAGCGACCTTCGGGAGCTGAACAAAGCGAATAGTATTCAATATAGAATACAACACGGTGTATTCCGGAAAACCCCTCGGTCCCAGCCCTCCCGCGGGTCGGATCACTCTCCGGCCTTCGGCCGTCGGGCGATCCGACCCGCGGTCGGGCTGGGACCTCGGGTGATACGGAATACATCGTGTTGTATTCTATATTGATCATTAGACTTAGAAATATCAGATTGGTGACTCACAAACACACAACATCACCAGTACATCTAACCAGGTGTTCGTGAGGTTTACATCTGACAGGAGTGTCACCCGTCAAGGGTTCCAGTTCTCCTACACAGCCACATGCACAGCCAGTGGCAAGGTGTTTGGTTACAGCGAGCACGTGTGCGTTGTTGCCGTCGCCAGTAAAGTATTTTTGTAGATCTTTTGTAGGGTTATGGTGTAGCTGAGCAGTGTGACTCTAGAATGTTCAATAGTATTGTTTGTGATTTAATTAGCAGTTACGCCTTGCAACTTTTTATTTACAAATGGCAAAGTTGATCTGGAAATCATCAGCATTCAGTTAAAATCTCATGCTGAAAGCTAGTTAGTTGAGGAATGACTCCTACTAGTCACTACAGGCTTTAGTAAATTGCTGTTTTCTTTCTTTTACAGAGTGCCCAAAGCCAGGCTACGTCCCTTTTAACGGAGTTTGCTACAAGCATTTTGCTGAGGAGAAGCCCTACGATCAGGCCAGCCAGACGTGTGCCTCAGACGGAGGACTGTTGGCCCTGCCTAAAGACAGCGAGACCAACGACTTAATCGCTGGACTGGGAGACCAATTGCAAAACCGTTGGATCGGGCTGAACGACATCGCTACCGAAGGCCAGTGGGTGTTTGAGGACGGACAAACCCTGGAGTCGAACGGGTATTTTAACTGGGACACAGGTTATTATGGTGATCAACCAGATGGAGACAACTGGGAAAACTGCGCTGCCTTCTCGTGGGGTCCCCTGTCCAAGTGGCATGATTGGCCATGCAGCACGGCAATGCCATTCACCTGTCAGATAGGTCAAGGTAAGCGTTCTATGACCAATACCATTACCATAACCAAAGAAAAATTGCAACAATATATTTCCTGGTTCGTCAATTTAATATGTATCATATGGTGAGTTTTCTTACGACGCTTGGGTCGGTCGGAGATACAAAAACATGCATGGTCAGGATAGGCTTTGACTGTTACCTTGTCATTTGCCATTTGCCTAGTCGACTCTTCTTACACAGTTACTTTATAATTTTCCCGCCATTTTCTGTCACACCCCAGTCATTTTATTTCAAGAATTTTTCTGTCCAGAAGTTAAGAATTTTACGAGTGCTTGGCCGTAAATTCGTTGTTGAGATTTACATACCAACAATCATTAAGATTCATCAACCCTTTCTTGGGTACCGGTTATTAATTGCCAAACAAAATTGGCACCCGCAGTCCCCAAAAAGTCTCTAGGGGGGCGAAAAACTGAACGTTCCTCTGCAGTACCATTAACACCGCTAGGGAAAATAGTTTGTAACATTTCCTTGTCTTCTAAAGACCTACCCACATACCAAATATCACAACAATCCAAAACTATAGTTCCACGAACACATACCTTTGCCAAATAAACCTGCCTTATTGTTATGTAGACTGATGTCTGTAGACATAAATGTGTTAATCATTACATTTTATTTTATATGCCTGGAGTTGGTTAATAAAATCCAAATTTTCCCGGGGTACATGCATCCCGACCCCTTAGAATGAGGGTAAGTAAAGTGAATGAGATATTAGTAGATTGAATCTATTTGAAATCTATTCCTACTATTTGAAGGCATTGACTTCTTTTAGTATGCAAAACAAGGTGAATTCTCAAAGAAATATCGTAGACGACGTGTATTTTCAAATCTTATTATGTATAAGTATATGAATCACGTTTGAGGGCATTAACCGTATTGCAGCAGCGACACCTAGCTGCAGTGTTAGATACAACCGGTCATTATCAAGGGAGGTGCCAGACGGCCAGCGGAATGTTGTTCGGCCGGCATTAAGGCCTGTCAACTTGCAACTGAAACTCGCAATTTTGTGGAAAAATGCTTCGTTCTCTGACCAGCTCTTTTTCTACTTTCATCATGCAATTGATGCCTACACCAACAATAGCTTCAACTGTGCAGCCCAGCACCACGACTGTGCACCCCAACACCACGACTGTGCACCACAGTACCACGATTGTGCACCCCAACACCACGACTGTGCACCCCAACACCACGACTGTGCACCCCAACACCACGACTGTGCACCCCAACACCACGACTGTGCACCCCAACACCACGACTGTGCACCCCAACACCACGGCTGTGCACCCCAACACCACGACTGTGCACCCCAAAACCACGACTGTGCACCCCAACACCACGACTGTGCACCCCAACACCACGACTGTGCACCCCAACATCACGACTGTGCACCCCAACACCACGACTGTGCACCCCAACACCACGACTGTGCACCCCAACACCACGACTGTGCACCCCAACACCACGACTGTGCACCCCAACACAACGACTGTGCACCCCAACACCACGACTGTGCACCCCAACACAACGACTGTGCACCCCAACACAACGACTGTGCACCCCAACACCACGACTGTGCACCGCAGCACCACAACTGAGCAGCCCAGCACCAGGACCGAGAAGCCCAGCACAGCGGCTGTGCAGCCCAGCACCACACGTACAGCTCTGCAGGCCAGCACGGCTAAGCTACCGCCCGGTTAGGAACAATTATTGAACTTTTTAGGGTTTGTTTGATTTTGTGCGTGTGTTTGTAACTGGAGCCGAAAAAAACTGAACGTTCCGAAGCAGTACCATTAACATCGCTAGGGAAAATAGTTCATAACATTTCCTTGTCTTCTAAGGATCTACCCGCATACCAAATACCAAAACAATCCAAAAATTTTCAGGCGTATTCTTGCCGACAGGCATCACTGCAAAACCTCAGTTAATAGATCTTATAATACGATAATAGCTGTTATAGGTAGTGCGACATCTAGATAGTTTGAATTTATTGATTTCAGTTCCAAATCTGCACACCAAAACATTATGAACAATGTGACTTGAACAGGGTTTTCTTATATATGTAATATACATATATGCGGATAGATTTTTCAGAATACAATATCATTGGTTTCCCTGTCTACACTTAAAAAAAAGGACCAATATGTAATTTGTTTTGGGGCTTATCTACCATCACTGACCAAATGACATTGTGATTATGGAAACTTTGTTACCACCGAGAAATATTGTAGGTTAGACAGTCATGCATTGTAACGCAAACGTCACAGAAACTCCCAACTGAAACTCGTGTGGAAATTGCATTTTCTTTGACAAGCTCTTTTTTCGCCCTCACCATGCATTGATGCCTACATCAACATCAGCTTCGACCCACACAGCACTCCCCTGCCCCCTGGGGCACCTCCAGTGCGCACACGGAAATGCCTGCATCCTGTCGTGGCAGCGGTGTGACGGGCGGACGGACTGTTCGGACGGGAGTGACGAGGAAGGTTGTGGTAAGTTATCATGGTGTTGTATCCTGGATTGTCCTGACAGACCGGCATCCAAAATGTGCTTCTATCCTAAAAGCGCTTCTGGGATATCTCGTAAAATTGTAATTCGGAAAGAAATCCTATTCTTACCACTGTTAACAAAGAAGCTTTAAAATGTTCTCCTCTCGCGTAGCGTTTTGTTTCGTATCCCTTAAACTCCAATGGCTTGATAACTAGAACTGAAAAAAGTAAGACAGCATTTTTCTTGAGAACTTTCCATGTCCCGTAGATTTCCTACTCGTCATGTTGATCGTTTGATGTTCAAAGCGATATCTCCATATTGTTATGATTTTCAGTGTGCCTGCCAACTCCTGTGGATCTCAACCTCGACGGTAGACTTGCGATGCTGCCGAATCAGTTGGGTCAGACGACGTTTGATGAGATACAGAATTCCTCCGTCGTGGAGCTGCTCAACAGCTCGACAAGCAACGCAGAGAAACAACATCCCGAGTTCCGGGAATTTGCATCTGCAGTCATCTTCCCGCGATGTGTTCTCTCGGAAGAGAACGACACTTCCTGCTCTTCATCTCTACATGGAGACAACAATAAAGTGTGTATGTGAGTGAAAGTTTTGTTTTTCACTTGAAATTGTGGCAATGAGTCTGCATTTATTGATTCTTTCTTAGATCATCAACATTCACTTGGTCATTCATTCTCAAAGTTGCGATAGAAATGTTCGCTCAAAAATTGCCTTCATTTGTCTTTTGTTTTTGATATTTGAAGGGTGTTTCTAAATCTTCCTTTTTTGTATTACATGTACATGTTGCAGTACACAACGCGTACCGTGCCGCTCATGGTGTGAGGAAGTCCTGCACATGGCTGATGACCGGACGAAGACTCTGTTCCCTACCTGTGACCTGTTTCCGTCCCCACCACATGCCTGTTGGAACGCTGAACCAGAGAAGAAGAACATAGAAGGTCAGGAGGAGGGTTAGGTTCACCGATTTCCTTCTAAAGTAGCACTTGAAATTGCAGAGAAAAACTGCTAAACTTTACTTCCAACACTGAATTAAACTATATGGACTTACCCTCTATATCTTCGGTAAAACTCCGTCAACCAACCGTCAACCTCCAGCAGTGACGTCAGGAACACACCACTTTTGCAGGAGGGGGATATAGGTATCAGAACACTCAACAGAGACGGGGGTCGACATAGACTTTCTGATACTTATGACCCCCTGTTTCAAAAGTTGTGCGTTTCTGACGTCACTGCTGGAGATAGGGTCATTCTGTGAACAAGGTCGACGGAGATTGACCGACAATTTAGAGGGTAAGTCCCTATAGTTTAATTCAGTGTTGTTTCAAGTTTAGCAATTTTTTTCTATAATGTATTCTACCAACACAGGTGCATATGAACTTTCACGCTAAGATACTTGAAATTGTTATTCTCTATACAGAAGGCTGTCATTTTATACACAAGGCTTTATCGCAATGAACCTGAAGTGCAAATTCAAATACATCATTACATGTGACAATCCCCGCATGGCATCAAATAAGGTTTAGATATTAGAAATTCCCCCAATGATTGTAAAAGCCTCCAATGATTGTAAGAAACTTATCCCATACTACAACTCCTGTATTAGTTAGATAAGCCTTAAGTTAAGCCATAGAATTGTAGTTATATAGATGCCATACTCTGTACCGCGTGCAATAAAGTTATTATTATTATTATGTTATGTCACTTAGATTTTATCATTTCCTGCATAATCACATCACAGAAAGAAAGTTGGATGTCACCACACATTCAGAAATGCATTATGTCTAACGACATATGATAAATTGCTGACGTGTGGTCATTTTGATCTTTCCCAGTTTGCTACCATGGTAGAGGCATAAACTACCGCGGTTCAGCGAATAAAACTGTTTCCGGGGCAAATTGTGTCGAGTGGTCCGCTGCGCAGGCTGGTTTCTACAAGACCGAGTACCCCTGGGCTAACCTGGAGAACAACTACTGCCGCAACCCTACCGGACTCGAGCGGCCATTTTGTCTCTTGGAAGATGGCAGCCAGGAGGAGTGTGACGTCATTCCGTGCAGTAAGTTGTGTTGCCAATTTCAGACATCTTCTGGACCTTGTCATGTTTCTACGGCCTCTCAAATTGATACTTTCGTTGTCAGGCTCTTAAAGGGGCATTCCACTGCAGAAGGGAGTGTTATTGTGCTGTTTAGGTGATTTTTGTATACTTGTATCCTTGGGATTTTACGAGAGCCACAGACTTTCCTGTAAGACTCAATTCTCCATGCTTTTGGTTTCTTAAGATTCTTATGTAGAATCAAGACATTGTCTGATGAGGCTGAAATTTTTCTTAATTTATTACGCCGGTGCCAGTACTGAAATACAGTAGAAGCCAGTTAATTGCACAACGGATTAACTGCACGGAATCCCAAATCCAAAACCGGTGCGGTCTAGCTAAATAACTAAACACCAGCCGGATAATTGCACGAAATTCACTGGCAAATAGGCCGTGCAATTAAGCGGCTTCTACTGTACATGATATTGTGACCATTGCTGCTTATTCACATTGTGCAGATCCAGTGCTTTGCATGGGTGTTTTTCTCAACCATGTCATGCAGTCATGTTTTTATGTATGTTTATTGATGGGTACTTTTATTGCCTTTTCTAACGTATTACACCCAGACGGTGTCGGCTGCTGGGACTTGGGTCCTCCAAACTACGGAAAGAGAATTCCTGTCAAAAGGTTCTACAACGTGGGAGAAAAGGTGGCGTTCGCCTGTAACGTGGGGTACTCACTAGAGAACGGGTCTGACGGCGAGGTGAGGTGCACTGAAGGAGACATCTGGCAACCTGACAAGCCCAGCTGTTCAGGTAATTTTTGTATACTTCTATCCTTGGGCAGGTTTGACTGTATGTACTAGTCTCTTCTTAAACTTTTATCATGGAATAAGATGGACTCTTGCTAACGTTAGATCTATTTCATTATGTCTTCAGAAATACAATGAATTGTAATGAATATTTTAACAGTCGAGCAATAATTTTGTTGTGCGCAGATAGCAGGATTCTACCTTAGTTCAATATTCCTAGATAATTCCATCAACTGCCCGCTGACCGGGCAAATAAGGGTATTTTGGCGTAGTACTGTAGGTTTTCAACAGAAAGTGATCCTTGTTTTGTACTTTTCCCTTCCTTAGTGGATATCAGGGGAAAGCTGGAAGAGGATCTGCTCGTTGTGTACAGCCCAAACCAGGCACCTAAGACTGAGAACCACTCCCTGTCCGCCATCAGTTTCAATGGCTCTGTGGAACAGATCGTCGACCTGGTTAGTTTAAGCATCTATATATAACACACTTAAAATCTGTGTTGTTTACCACTTCTAGGCAACAAAACGATGTAAAAAAAAACAAGCAACTTAGAAATGCTGTGACTTTTATTTCAGGACGAAAAACGAGAGCTGCTGGTTGCTGCTGTAGTCATTGACTTCGTAAGTTTATCCAATTATGTAAATTTCAGGCACTTCAGAAACTATGCAATTCTGTCATTTATTTATGACGAGATTTAGTTTCTATTGTTATAATTATAGAAAATACTGTAAATGCATTTAATTTCCCAGTAGCGGGAAAAACTTTGCGGTAGCACCATGCACTGTAGCATCTTACTGCCATGTTCGCGGTGGTTTAAAATTTGCGGTGAAGTGGTCACCGCGAAAACTGCGAACATCAAACCACCGCGAAAGTTTCTGCATTTACAGTATTTTGTTTTCTGTCAGACCTGGCAGGACAGCCGGCTGAAATGGGAACAAGGGTACTACGGGGACATCAAGACCATCAGCGTCTCGGGGAGCAGCATCTGGATCCCTACACTTACCCTGAAAAAGAAGTATGTACTGTTAAACAGGTTCATCAGTCACGTATGCATACAGTTACTATCAATTTTGACTGTTTTTCGATGTCTGACAGCACATCTTGGTCACGGAGAATGGCCTAGTCTCGATCTCGCGATTAGAAAGATTAAGGAGGCAATCCCTATCCAGCTGGAGGGAGCAAAGCTGAACCGCAATGAGGGTTGGGAGCTCCCCAAGTCCTACCTACTCCTTCTCAGCAAGGAGGCGGGGTAGGGGGCAGATGATCTACGCAAGCCTGGCCTAGTCTCGTGTTCTCTCGCGAGATCGAAACTAGACCATTCTCCGTGACCAAAATGTGCTGCCAGACATCGAAAATTTAAAAGTATGTACACCTTTAAAACAGTCACCATTGGAAGAAAATTGATAGAAGTATGTTTATCATGGAATAAGATGGAATCTTGCTAGTTCTATTTCACTATTTCTTAATACAATGAATTGGAATGAATATTTTAACAGGCGAGCAATAATTTTGTTGTGCCCAACATAACAGAATTCTACCTTAGTATAATATGAACATGACCAGTATTTGTGACGACCCTGGAGACAATTCCATGAACAGTTCCATCATGCTGGTAGATAGTGGATAAATAAGGGTATTTTGGCGCAGTACTGTAGGTTTTTAACAGAAAGTGATCCTTGTTTTTAACTAATGAAATTAAGATTACAAATTCCTTTTTTCAGACATACAAGGAATGTCATTTTCACACTCACTCATTCACTCACTCATTCACTCACTCACTCACTCACTCACTCACTCACTCACTCACTCACTCACTCACTCACTCACTCACTCACTCCTCCTCAATGTTATTTTACCAGTAGAATATTGCAACTTTTTTACTTCAGTGCAACACAACGATGAACAGTCCAAGGACGAGGAAACAAGGGTTGTCAGAAAACTGAGAAATGAGATTCGTACGAATACTATGAGATACGCACGAACCACTATGCGAAAACGCAAGAACCTTATGAAAATCACACGAATTACTATGCGAAAACGTACGAATCTTATGTGATACACACGAACCTTATGTGATTTGCACGAACCTTATGCGAAAACAGCCAATTACTGCCCGGGTCACGTGACAGGCGGAGCGGGATTTCAAGATGGCGGCTTCGATTTTAGCGACGGAAAAATACGATGTGACACGCAGAAATGAAGAAAAAGAGTATCTCACATGTTTTTAATACGTCTTCGTGTTGGTATATGTCCATTCAATACTTTGACATAAAAACATCACGGATAGAAATGCTCAGAAACATGCCTTCTCCATACGTAGCGGCGGCGGCCTGTTTGAATAAGGTTCGTGTAAATCACATAGTGATTCGTGCGAATCACATAAGGTTCGTGCGTTTTCGCATAGTGATTCGTGTGATTTTCATAAGGTTCGTGCGTTTTCGCATAGTGATTCGTTCGTCTCACATAATATTCGTACGAATCTCATAAGGTTCGTGCAAATGCTTAGGCACCCCTGGTGAGACTTTGTTGATTTTCCACAGTGCTGATCCTTCGTACCCGGGACTGGCTAAGGACGTACCGCTTCTGATCACCATCGATGGCAGGGTAACATGGAGGGTGGAGACTCTGACCAGCACCATCTGTGATGCAAACCCGTTCTACTTCCCTGCCGACACCATGGAATGCCACATCTGTTTCTCTGTGTCCTCTGCGATCAAGCAAACCATCGGTATGCTTTTGCAAATGTTCGATGAAAGGACTTATTTCATGCTATTGTGGAATGCCGAAATTGTGCAAGTACAATCATTATGGTGCATGCTTTCACAAAGGTGGCATGAATTAATTAAAGCCATATCAGTAACGTTTGGGTATTCAGAAGGAAGCCGCAACGTTGCCAAAACTTCGGCAGAGAAAATCGCACAGGAATTTATAATATAAATAATGTATAAAAATGATTTGTGAAACACAGAATGCGGAGCGGGCAGTTCCTGTGGCGTCTGGTCTCCAACTCAACAGGAGGACGAATGGAATCGGAAGGACAAGATCTTCACAGAAGGCAACAAGACGGCGTGCTTCGCTGTTCATCTGGAGAGGATCCCCCTGTTCCACATCGCCACGACTGTTGCCCCCTGTGTCATCCTGGTGGTGCTGATGACCATCACCTTCGTCATGCCCATAGACAAGGGAGACCGGATCTCCTTTGGAGTGACCATCCTGCTCTCCATGGTCGTGTCTCTCGTGTTTGTCACGGATGTACTTCCTGTGAAAGGAGCGCTGCCATTTTTCGGTGAGGAAAGTTGTGCTATTCTTACTTTTGTCTATTGCTCTTTGAGCACAAAGTAGTGGTTCTGGAAACTGGAACAGTAGGGTCTTGTATCATGTGAGGCCTTTACCTGGCCGATGTTTCGGTAGCTCCTCAGCTACCGTACTGAGGGCCTGAAAGAACTGGTAGAAAAATGCAGAGTCCAGGTACATGTCAGGTAGCGATTCAAGCATTCAAATTTTCTAATATCAATCTGATGTCACGTAACTGTTAACCACGGATGATGTTACAGCCACGCTGATAGTCGTGTGCATGGGGCTGATGGGACTTTTCCTCTTCTTCACCATCTACATCATCAGCCTCCACGACAAGGAGGGGAGTCTGTCTCCAATGGCGAAGACTTTCTTTCTCCACTACATGGCAAGGTACGTAGTACTCACCTATCCAAAACAAAAACAAAAAAGCAAACTCTATAAGACTTATTTCCTTGTTTTTGATGGTTGTCAACACTTGTTGGCTTTAGTTCTAAATGGCTTTTCACACTTGGTGAGAACGACGCGAAGCTTAACCGAATCCAATTGGCAGCTTCAATTCAAATTTTATTTTATATCAAGCATGTAACCAAGAAAAAAATATTTTTGTCCTCAGTAGGCAGATTCAAACTGATTTTGTCGTGGAAGAATCCTGGTGGCAACATTTTGTTCAGTACAGCCTCTATGAAGCAATCTAAACGCATGCATTGAGCAACAATAGCTGTGAATGTAAATGGATGTAGACATATGCATCATCATACAAATGCATTTCCTTCTTATTGATTTTAAGGTTCCTGCTGCTTGGAGACCTCACACAGAAGGAGGCTACGAGCGACGATGGAGAGACAGGCCTGCCCGGCGGGAAGCCAGCCTGGGCTGTGCGGACCAACCGCGTGGCCCCTGCCCATGACATGGCGGTGACCGACGTAGAGGCCTCAGCTCAAGTCTCCGAGACAACCCGCCAGCTGTCCGGCCCGCCCACCCGCCAGGAGGCCGCCTTGTCCTCTGACTTCAGTGACCTGATCCACAGCGTGGAGGAGCTGACCAAGGCGGTGAAGAACGAGCCGGAGGTGTCCGATTATACCCTGCTGACCAAGGTCCTTGACAGGCTGTGCCTTGTCCTGTACGTCATCAGCGTGGCCGTGGCCGTGCCCATGACCATGTGTCTGGGCAAGTAAAGAGAGAGATCAGACACATGTTATCTGTGAATACTGTAAATGCAGAAACTTTCGCGGTGGTTTAATGTTCGCGGTTTTCTCGGTGGCCGTTTCACCGCGAACTTGAAACCATCGCGAACATTTTTCCATGGCAGTAAGAGACAACAGAGCATGGTGCTACCGCGAAAATAAAACCACCGCGCGAAAAGTCATTTTTCCCGCTACCGCGAAATTAAATCTCCGCGAACTTAAATGCATTTACAGTATGCCCGATGACAATTACAGCCTAACTTCATTGCAATATACAGCTAGAATTGTGCAAAATGTGGTAAAAGCTTGAAACTTGGTATGATGAATCCTGAGTACGTACTAAATATTTTCAAGGGTGGGTCTAATTCAAAATGCATGTTTCTTAGCAACGGCTGCTAGGTAACCGATTTTCCCTGCAAATAGCTACACTATTCTACATATTCATACATGGATTGAAATATATTGTATTAATACTTCAATCCATACATAGATTGAACTGTATTGCCCTTTGTTGCCTTTTTAAATTTTTTTCCAATTTCTTTACTGAAAATTTATAGTTTTGGCTCCTATGCCTATTGTATTAAAACTCAATTACCTGAGATTTTGTGTGGGGTTGCGTACAGTGCACAGGACTCTGTCACGTGCACACTTTAAAACTTCTTTAGTTGGGATTTTACCGCTTTTTTAAAACCAAAAATGTATATCTTGGGTACCTTTGTCATGAAAAATCAGACTGATCTGAAATCTGATATAACTTTGGTACAGGGAATGGAAAAGAGGCCACCAGTCCATTTTGCATATATAGGGATTTTCTGGAAGAGTCCATTCTAGTATAAGGGGTAGCCTTTTTTAAAATTCACTTTGCAGTGGGATGATGTTTTGAGATTGGTCAATGTCTAAATAACGGACGGAGATAGATTGAAATTGCAAATATCGGCCTTCCTAGTTATTTACTCATTTCAGCTTTAACTAGAGTTCGGCGACCTCATACCTCCATGAAAATTTAGAGCTTTCGTGAATTTCATGCAATTGATTAACATATTAACATAATTTATGCATTAATTATACAATTTTCTCATTAATTATGCAAATAAGGCCCTCATTTGCATAAGATGCATATCACTATTAACATCTTTGCGCAAGCTACCTGCATACCTAAAATGCAGACAATCCGTCATTCCTTTCTGCAGTTATCCTCTTTGGTGTGTCTTGACAAAAACGCCCCTGCAGTTCCACAATTAAAAGTTAGGGGGCTGAAACCTTCCCCACTTTGTCATGACGCTACAAGCTTTCTACCACCCAAATGTCTCGACCATATCACGTCCGGGACAAGAGATACATTGGAAAAACTGTTATGATAGAATGTTCTCATTAATTATGCAAATGTATTCCTATTTTGCATAATTATTATCTTACCTTGTACAACATTGTCTAAGGTACTCACATACCAAACATCATGCAAATCCGTTATTCCCTTCTTGAGTTATCGTCTTCAGAAGTTTTTGACAAAAATGCCCCTGCTATCCCAAAACTAGACGCTAGGGGGCCCAAACTTATGTCATTTTTTTCTGGACACAAGAGCTATCTAATACTCAAAACTCGTGACCATACCATGTTCAGAACACCGAGATAGCAAAACCGGAAGTTGCGCTGCAGTACCAAGGGGAGCCGCTAGGTGGCCCAAAATCTAATCATTTTCAGCTTTCATCACACCCTACCAACACACCAAGTATGAAACCAATCCATCCACCCGTTTTTCAGTTATCTTGTTTACACACACAGACACAGACAGACAGACAGACAAACGCTGGGTAAAATATAACCTCCATGACATTTCATGGAGGTAATGATCCATCTATGCAGCCAGAGCTATCAAATTGTTACAACATGTACAGTTAGTCCCTTAAGAACCTTTGTAACATACTTCACTTCAGTTCATCCTCATATGAGGTGCCATTAACGATGTCCGACCATGCATCTCTGTCTAACATCGCGGCTAGCAAGTTGTAGTCCTTTAAACCAACCTCCTCCTCCAGAACTTTCTTAAGTGTCAGGTTCGGTCATCCTCTTTTTCTCTTCGCGTCAGGTTCCCAGAGGAGGACTTTGGCAGCCATCTCCTCATGACGTGCTACATGACCATCTAGATACAGTCTTCTATTCTGGATAGTTCTAGTGATCGGGGGAAGTCCGTTACACAGTTTTTTGTTTCCGATGCGACTCTGCCAGGGTGCATTCATAGCGTAACGAAGCAGGTGGGTGTAGTTACCATCCAGTTTCTTGGACAGGGATTTAGTTAGTGTCCATGAGTCTGAACCATAAAGCAAAATATCCTATACACATGCTTTAAATACTTTCAGCTTTGTGGTGCTCTGAATGGGGGGCCTGCCAACTTACTTACCTGTTACTTGACAAGGTCTTAGATCATCAGAACGTTTGTAAGGTGAAATAAGATACATCTTAGTTTATAATGTTAGAAAGATGAGCACTAAAGTTGATGTACTTTACGGAGCTTATGGAGCATATAGAAGTGACAAGTTAGAAGTAAAAAGAGCATGCGGCCTTCGGGCGTTTTCTGTGTGGCCTGGGGATGACCCAAACATAGATATTTAAGGACCAAAAAAAGAGTGACCTTCTTGTGAATATCTTGTATTTTCTTTAGAAAAATTTGTAATATTTTATAAACTCTTGTTCCATTGATATCTCCCTAACTTACCAGTGGCTATTACAAGCGGCTAGGTCTACTGACAAAGACCAACAGAAAACATCCAGCTGTTACATGTAAACTACTGTTTACTCTGTCATTTTATTAGGAATTTCTACAAGACTGTGTGTTATTGTTATCAGCCTGACCGGACAATGTGTGTTATTATCACATTCCTATCTATATATCTATATATATCTATATCTATATTTATATATATATAATATAACTCTCTCTATATATATATAGAGAGAGAGAGAGAAAGAGAGAGAGAGAAAGGGAAAGAGAGAGGTAGATAGATATATATAGAGAGAGATATATAGATATATAGATATCATTTCATAACTGTTGCAATTATAGCAACAATATTGTTAGTCACAGACAGCCTGGCTCCCATACCAGCTGGCAAAACTGTGTTATAAACAACGAACACATGTTACACTGTATGTACATGTAGAGTTTGATTTTATGCGTGCATGCTTACCATACTTGAACATGTCTGCAAGACACTAAACTGTTAAAACGCGTGAGTTTTATATTAAAACGTACGCAAAAAAAATGGGCTTTTGTTATTTCTGCGT
>NC_049990.1:16345052-16347393 GCF_000003815.2 Branchiostoma floridae | reverse complement strand
CACCCCCCCCCCCCCCGGGGCAAAATCGCTAGCGATCTCGCCCTCCCCGGCTAGTGATCTCGCCCCCTATCTCGCCCCCCTTTAGCGATTTGTCCCCCCCCCAAAAAAAACGGGTTTACATAACATTTTAGAAGTTGATTGGTATAAATCACAAAATGCAGTTTAAGAATGATAAAGTACACGAGTCTGATACATTACTCCATCCATAGTATGAATATTAAC
This sequence comes from Branchiostoma floridae, assembly GCF_000003815.2. Taxonomy (NCBI): domain Eukaryota; kingdom Metazoa; phylum Chordata; class Leptocardii; order Amphioxiformes; family Branchiostomatidae; genus Branchiostoma; species Branchiostoma floridae. The sequence goes on along the minus strand of NC_049990.1, from coordinate 16,347,171 downwards.
GTAATTACATGTTGATAAGACAGTTAAAGTTGTTTCGGACAAGGAGGGCTGGGTCCTTGTATTCCCAATTTTGCATATACTTGAGTCTCGACATAAGATGTATTTCATTGTATTCATCTGTCCTCAAGCAACCTATATATCTCCAATATGAAGTCTCTACCATGAATTGACCACAAAAGAAGCATGAAATGTCTTTATTACTTATGTAGATAAGGTATTCATTAGAATATCGCACATTGTGTTATATGCACCTAGCCTATGGGTATTTTCACCTCCAATATGACTGTTTTTCTAGTATTTAGAAACTCTATCTGGTGTTTTACTTAAGACTGGTACTTTATTAGTGGTTTTGTACCATTTCGCAACAGGTATATGAAATAGTGTTTATAATGAGAAACTATTATTCACTTGTGTTTTTGTTAGTGCTTTGGAAATGTTTCCTACACAAGATAGAAAATACTGTGACAAATTAAAAACATGTAGCTGACTTATTCCGTACCGTAGATGGTGTTGATTTATACGTTCGCGATAGCTCTGTCTTTTTCGTCAAAATGTGTATTTTTCATTTCAATGGCTTGTTTGCATCGAACCATATAGTATCGACTTTCGAGGTATAATATCTTCAGGTAATAAGGTGCCATATAGGTACCAGTTAACACACCATATACGTTACTCCCCAGGTGCAATATAGTACACGGTAGTGCAGCTAATATGTAGTAGCCAGTTGCTCTTGAGAACCCTCCGAGAAGCAATGTTCTTAAGGGGGACGAAAACACTGGTGGGTATGGGGTGGGGTGGGGGTGGCGAAAACGCTAAAGGGGGGCGAAAACACTAGTGATCTCGCCCCTGGGGACGGGGGGGGGAGATCTCGCCCCTGGGGACGGGGGGGGGGGCGAGATCGCTGTGACACCTGTCCAATAAGAAAAAACGTACCCACTTCTAGTACGTACACGTCTAATCAACAATATTAAAATGGGAAAGACAAGAGGACAGGTTTCAAGGTTGAGTTAATGACCATTTAGCCACATTTTACTGGAGCTACATCTCGTACTGGACATTAATATACCCAACTTTTACCAACAAGAACACAATATATTTAGTTTTACTGAGATTCGGTATATTTAACTGTATCTACACATTCATGATCGGCTGGTTTTGGGCATAAAAAGCATACAGTCAGGGCTGCCTAACTATCTGATTGCTACTCCTGCTTGTTTTTAGATTCCCGCAGTTCCCAGATGTACTCGTACTTCGGCCTCAACTTTCCGTTAGAAGCGATGGTGGCCTGTAAGGGATCGGGACAAAACATTATTTTTTTGCATTTTTGTTACCTTGAACTTGTCAGATGATTAAATATGTAGGGGTTAGAGAGTATGAGCAAGTTAGAATGAAAGTCAAAGTTTTACTTTATTGTAGCACCACTTTGCATGGCTAAGCCTGAATTGTGTTGGTGTGTACACGTACAGCAGATTAATTCAAAGTTTGTTATCACAGATTCTTACAAAGGTTTTCAATATGTTAGAACAAAAGGCAAGAAACACTGTTTAAAACTAATTACAAATGATTTTAAAAACATACTTTGAAGTTGTCTAACAATTTCACTTAAAATTGTGTTTACCCAGGGCAAGACCTTAAACAGGTAGATTAGAGGTTGAATTTGCTCAGATAACCCATGTGGTTACTTACATCCTTAAGAACAGATGAAGTAGAGGTTAAAGATGGGTCAGAGGTCCAATAGGTGGATTAGAGGTTGAATTTGCTAAGGTGACCCGCATGGTTACTTACATCCTGGAGGGTCTTGGAGAACAGGACGGCTTGGCTCTCAAAAGGTACCTCCGCCATGGAGTGGAGCTGCAAGAAGAGACACATATATGATATTAAATGATCAATGCTAAAACAGGTAAATATATAAATGACTGCTTTGTCATAAGAAAAAAAATGCCGAAACTCATAATTAGCCCCACTCGATTGTAGTACAATATCAATGATTTAGGCTAGCTCTTATTGTTCTTTAAATTAGAATGTCAAATTTCATTCTATATTCATAATCTGCATATGTACTATGTAGAAGGGAGTTTTTTTTATCTTGACTACATGTATATCATAGAAGAACTTTATT
>NC_049990.1:16311862-16344296 GCF_000003815.2 Branchiostoma floridae | reverse complement strand
ATAACATACATTGTTCCGTGTGCGGCCGTTTCGCAATAAAGTTCTTCTATGATATACATGTAGTCAAGATAACAAAAACCTCCCTTCTACAAACTGCAGTGCGAAGTAGAACCAATTAGAATCGCCTTTGGGAGGTTACAGACTATCACTCGAACGTTTTAAGAATGTAGAGAATATTCAGTTATGTTTAAAGAACTTTGTTTTCTGAGTTTTGCCATCCAGATAAATGTATTAACGGATCATAGTCTGTTTATATTGAACAATCCTAACCCCACATTCCCATATTTGGATCTACAGCTTCGCTCACTCGGTGGATTATTACAATGGGCGTTGTTATAATTAAATGTGTTTTACTAACTAGGTAAAACTATGAACAGATCATATAGTCCGGCTGTCTTGACCAATATTCATATTCATACTCATTTCCATATTTGGGCTTCGCTCACTCGGAGGTTTATTCGCTAGATTTTGATAACTAGCCATGCATTCTGTATCTGTATCTGTATCTATAGAGCCGGTATAACCGCCGTTCGGCGTAACACACCAGCTTCGCAGGCACGCGGCGCGGCAGCAGCTGGTTATATTACACCGAACGACTAGTTACCCCTAACTTTTGCACATCTATCTGCAAGCGTTCTTTAAAACTACCGAGAGAAGATGCCCCTACTGTATTTGGTGATAACAAGTTCCACTCTACGATAGTTCTGGGAAAGTACGAATTTTTGAACACATCAATCCTAGGTTGGTAACTCTGGTATTTGAAGGCATGACTGTTTCTTCTTTTTTTTTGAGCTGGTATTAGATACTTATCCGTTGGTACGTCCACCAGTTTATTGGTCATTTTGTACATCATGGAAAGTCTGGACATTTTCCTTCTGTCTTCAAGTGACATCCACTGCAAATCTGTTTTCAGTTTGGTAACACTAGAATCCCTGTTATAGTTGTTTGTGCAGAATCGGGCAGCTTGGTTCTGTACCCTTTCAAGTTTATCTTTGTCTTTCTTTGTATACGGGTCCCATACTGTAGCGGCATATTCAAGGTTAGGTCTTACTAGTGACGTGTATGCAAGTGATTTTACCCTGGTTGGGCATGCCCACAAGTTGCGTTTGATTACTCCCAATGTCTGTTTAGCCTTGGTTGTTATTTTGTTAACATGGACACCCCACTTCAGCCCAGTTGTTAGTCATTGTAGCCTGACATATTTATCCCCACTGTACAAAAAACAACACGTTTTGCCAAGAATTGGTACCTACAGGATTCATGTCAAGGAAACGGTTTGGAATTTCCCTAAAGCTTTATGAACGTATCAACCTAGAACCATAATTCCTGACCCCGAGCCTACCATTTCCCAGACGTAGGGCAGCAGCTGGTTCCCAAAGATGTCCGTCGCCTCACGCGGCAGCTGCGCAGGAAGGTTGTCCACCGAACAGACCACAACACCATCCCCCATGATCCTTTGGGGGAACAACACATGTGTATTAGCGTTACGTAGAAAATACCTCTTAGTACTGAAAGAAACATGACAATAAAAAAATTGGGCTGAATGGACTCCACACATAATTTTGAGGTTGACATCTTAGCAAAAGCAAGGCGGTTTAGGTTTGTACCGCCAGGGGTCGCCTTTGAAAGGACACGACAATTCAGCGTTCAGCAAAAGTGGAAGTCCCGGTACTGAGAGGTATACATATAAGAAACACGTGCGCATAGCAGTCTGTAATACTGGGCTAATCGCAGCATCTTTATCTTATGGTTATCATATTTATCTTCTGATTTTTAGTCGCACTTTATCCAAAACTACTAATGTATAACGGACACATGGCGTTTAACTTTGCAATCCTATCTGTATGTTTCTACCGGTCCATATATAAATTGAGTACAATGCTAAACTTTCTTCAAACACAAAAGTACACATGGATCAAATTTACAACGACCACTTTAGCTTTTGTAGAATCAATACTGATGACTAATCACTTCAGAACATAAACTCGAAGTCCCTAACTTGTTGACTCTCGAAAATCAGCTATATCAATAAATGACTTTATCTCCAATAAATTTTTGTCATAACTGATACTAATAACATGCACCGATGGTACACAAAAATGCAGGAAAGGAACACGTGCGCATAATAGTCTGTAATGTTCAACGCAGTTTGTCAACAGACATTTGCATAGAGAAGCACAAACTGTTTCAATGCATGTCTTCAAAATTTGACTGATGACCGTACCCTGGTTCAGATTTTGTCCCGTCAGACACTTCAAACGGGCTGTCCATGGAGGTGCATTGGGTCATGAACTCCAGCGACCCGCCCTCATCTGCCGAGATGTCGCTCACAGCGATCAGCCGCTGGGGCAAGCGGGGATATCCGGGAACTTCGTCGGGACATGCGGGACCTTCGTTGGGACATCCGGGAACTACTCCGTTGTCCGCCATGTTGTTTCCCAGCAGCCCCTGCAGGTCGGCGTTGGTGAGAAGGCGCGGTGCGGTTGGAGGCCAGTACATGCCGTTCACCAGACACGATACGTACGGAGCGAACTATAAAGGACAAAAAATACGCGACCCCGTATTTTTATATGAGATTCATATCAGATGATATAGCTCTGATATACCAATAGATTCATAGTTATCATTGATGTGTTGGTTTGGCCGTTCAGCATGCCCAACCAGCAAGATTGCCCAACTAGCCTGTGGCTTTAACACGACTGTTAGTCAGTCTCAAAAGACTAGGACCTGGATATGGTTACAGACTAGTAGTATTATAGATATCCAGACATGTTGGATTTAAACAATACTGCTAGGCGTAATACCGATGTCGTTGTAGTGCGACTGAACTTTATTTCTCAATAGTGAATAAACGTAGTTTTTGAGTGCCTCAAACTGATCGAAGTGACGTTCTTTTGGCACAGCCAGAAAGGTTACTCTTCCGAGACGTAACTCATCGGCACGTAGCCTATGATACGTCCTGCTTACTACTTATCCGCAACGTTTGCACAAACCTGTTCGGCGAATGTGGAGACAAATCTATCCGGGTGTTCCGTATAGTCTTTCTCGTCGTACCGGCCGGTGTTCCTGTGCCGGAGGTGGTGGTGTCGCCTCAGAACGGCGGCGTAAACACAGGTCGTGTCTGGAAACGGTACCAGCAACACAGTTGTTACTCGTTGATTTAAAGCAGACTTAAACTTGACGTATATGATAACGTGACGTACCACAATAGCGTGTTAGTCCAGTGGTTAGTGCCTTTGAACTGAGAGGTATTGAGTTCGAATCACAGCTGTTGTACGTACGCTACTTTAAGAGTCCTAAGGACGTGACTTTAAGCCTTGTTCCATTCGTTAAGTGTACTTGCCAAACAGCTAGGGGGATTTCCCCGGCCGGTACAATGTGAGCTTATAAATTCTGTCACTCTGCGTCTGTATACTCTGTCATTTTTAAGCAATTATAAACTAAACTGGATAAAGGTCCCTTTCACTGGCTTTCAGTAGGGGCCCTATGGGTCCGTGCTCGAGGATCATAACATGCTACCGTAGCAAACTTATCACCTGAAGCGCAGACGTCTCTCAGCTCGGTTGGATCAACAAACTTGACAGGTAGCTCCTTCAGCATCTCTTGAGCACCCTGTAATATACACAATCATATAACTGTCAATATCTTCTGCACATCCTGGAAACAACACATATAACTGTTAACATCTCCTGTAGAGCCTGAGAACGACAAACATAAACTTCAACATCCCCTGCACACCCTGGGAACGACACACACGACTGTCAACATCACCAGCTCATCCTGGGAACGACACCGCCAGTAACATACTAGGTTGCAACAGACTCGGAGTCTGGTTGTAATAAATAAGAAGTTCTAAATCTTCATGTGCTCCTAATGGTATCATGCGCTATTAATAGCAGCAACTGAATTCTCTAACTACCATCGACAAAATACATTTGTTTTATGTACTTCATCTAGAAGGAACAGACACACTGTAACCATTCGCTTTGAATGATAACAATTGAATCCTCAAACAAAGAAGGTCTTTTTAACTTCCTTTCTCAAACTACCGCCCAGAAAATACCATATTGTTTGATGCACAATTAATCATAAAAAATCACCAAGCATATTCAACATACATTGGACAAATCGTATTCGAGTTCAATATTCTATCCTTTTTCAAATGTATGTTGCTTTTCTGTAAGTGCTTCATTTTTGTTGATTATTGTCTGACCTTCGACACGTATCCTGACCCAGTGAAGAGGAAGGTCAAAGGTCCTATGGACTCCGGCATCCTCCCCAGGGCAAGGTCATACCCACAATCCCTCACGGCCTGACGGCACATCTCGATGTTCCTGTAACTGTGGGTTGGTCCTATCCTCTGAAAAAAAACAAGAAACGCTAAATATCAAAATCGGCAACGGTGATTGTGGCAAACAGATATTAAAACGGGTGTATGGTTTGTGGGCTATTATTCTACTTAGGGAATGGGGCTATAAACCAGCTCACAGTCACAAGTGCGCATGTGGAGTAGCGTTGCATTGTGGTCTAATGTCAATGCTCAAGTCAAGTCTTAGTCTATATGCCTGGGCTTTCAACTTTGACCTTAAATCAGAATGCACGCGTGGGCATATCTACATCAGAGTGGGACCCTCTTTGTAAGATGCAGGCTGTACGGAAAAAATGAAAACAATAACATAACGATTATTAGTATTAAGGAAAGGAGATATGATGAATGTTGGACATTTAAGGGGGCTGGAACTGTAAATATTTGACAGCCAACATTGTTCAAGAACTATGAATACTTCGATCCAAATAATAAGACACGCAAAAAGTAGTTACTCGAGCAACGTTACAAAATTATATCCAGTTCCTTGAGTAATCATTTGATTCTTTTTTTATCTAGCGCAACTATATGTACTACTCACCAGAAACGGTGTGTGATGTCCCAGTGCTAGCAGGCGAGTTCCCATGGCGTGTAGAATGTTGATCATTCCTTACGTGTGAGGAAATGAAGTTTTGTTAATGAAAGAGCATCAAGATATAGAACTGCATGTTATACCTCTAAACCTATTCTTTTCACGTAGTGGTATATTCCTACATTGATCTTGGTGGCAATGTAGGTACAGGGTTCACAACATGGTGTCAGAAGTGGGATGTAAATGTACTAACATAGAATTGGGGTCTCTTTGCTACTATGATTAATTCTTCGTGCATGTGCATCAGAATACAACCCCGACGCTGTTGCAATTACATTGATATAGATCAAGGTTGAGATTGAAGCTGAGAGAGTTCAAATTTCATGGTGCCAAATGCACCACGAAGAAGTAGCTTTGCCTGTATGAGCAATAGTGACCAACCTGAGATCCCGGCGAGCCTCCCCATCGCCCCCGCCACGGGACTGACTCCGGCCTCGTCCAGCATCATCTCGTAATCAAAGATCCGGATGTTCTGTAGACAAATACAGTCGAAAAATCTCTGCTGATGTTATACGTCTACATACGTTACTTCTTGCAACAGACGTCAGGGTACATATATGCATGTGTATGTGTTGTATGCGTGTTGTCTTTTCTGTGTGCGTGTTTAGCAGTGTACCTTGTGGAGAGTTGTGTCTCCTGCTGGAACTAGCCTTCTGGTTGTGTGCAATGTGCAAGTGTACGTGTTTGTGTGTATGTGTATGTGTCTGTGTATGTGCGTGTGCATGTGTTTGTGTGCGTTTACGTGTTTGTGTGTGTGTGTGCGCACGTGTTTGTATCTGTGTTTGCTTGTGTGTGTGTGTGTGTGTGCATGTGTTTTTGTGCGCGCGCGTGCTGTGTGTGTGTTTGTGTTTGTGTGTTTGTGTGTGTGTGTGTGTGTGCTGTGTGTGTGTGTGTTGTTTCGGTGTGTTTATCACCATGGACTAACCTTGTCTAGGATGGCATCCAGCATGGGCATGTTGGCATCCTGAGCCTTGATAGTGTGTGAGAAGAAGGAGTAGGTCTTGTTGGGCAGCAACTTCTCGGCAGGGGTCGTCTTAACTCCAAGAATCACTGACGCCTCGGATAGGTCCTCTCGGATGTGCGCGCCTGCTTCCTGGTACTCCTGAGGGGTTATAAATCGTCGCAAAGTAAAGACTTTGACAAGTTTAGTTATCCATCCCGCACCAAATTGTACATAGGCCGGCGCCCATCTCCGTTTCTGTGGCCCTGAGCCACACAGTTTTTGTGCAATCGCTATGTACAATAGGGGGCTAGTGGTCTGTGTACTGAACTACCATACGTATACTCTTCACAAATGGTGAGCGCTAAGCAGAGAAAACAGCAAGTGCCTTTGAAGCCTTTGGCATAACATGGCGGTAGTGGGTGGTCAAAGCAAGACCGGGAAAATAAGATTCAAAACTATTGTAAAAAATTCTATTCTGCAGTATTGTGCAGGCCACGGGTGAGGTTCTGTGTATAGGGTAGAGAGAATTGCATGCCCGTACCTTTCCGCTGTAGGCCCGTTTGCTGGCCGGCTGCACCAGAACGGTGACGCCCTTGGAGACGAGATTCTGCACATGCGCAGGAGAGAGCGGTGCGCGTGACTCCCAGGTGTTGTAATCCTCCCTCCTGATCCCGAGAACGGGATGGTTGTTAGCCACGAACTGCATTCTTCTGTCTGGGCACAAACAAACAACATGACAAAGAAATCGAGGGTTTCATACCTTCGTGAAAGACTTCCTGACTTTTTTGCATGTCTTGATTTATTCGTTAATATGAATTTCTAGACAAGCCAATCCATGCATTTTCCTGACTTCCTCAAGTTCCTGTGTGACTTTGGACACACCACAAGGCTAAGCCTACAACTTTGGACCCAAGCCAAACCAGCGTTTCCATCCTGCAAATCTCCACTTACACCATTTTCCGACACCTTTTGCCAAGCCAAAATTGTGCCCCTCCAGATTTCTGCTCCGCGAGGTAGTGCGCATGTGCGTTGAGCAAATATCTATTGCGGAAGATAACCTACTAGTATTTGGCAACCGAGGAAAGCTGTGACGGCATTTCTCTCAACTAAAACTAGCATCTATCTCTGCAACCGATTTCAAACCGGTGAAAAGCAACTATTACACTTTCTTTAAGCTCTGAATTCGAAAATTCTAACTAGATATTCTATCAGTCAGTAAAATAAAAGTATATAAAATGGCGGAACTTGCACGGTGCACCCGGGCCAGAAGGAACAATCTTGCAAACACAAACAGACCGAAATAATACCTCAATTTTGACGGAGGTAAAAACAGAAGCAAAATGTACCCAAACGTTCGCACTTCCATCTGTCCTACAGCAATTTACACTGATATGATATTGTACATGTATTTCATGCTGAAAAGCCTCCTGGTAGCCTCTTTGAAAGAGACCTAGACTCCAGAAGGGGACGTTATTTTCCAATAGATTAATATATAGCGATGAATACATTTCATACGTCTTTTTGCAAAATTCCGCTTGTTGTGAAATGCACGACATGTATCTTGTAAAACAATATGGCACTCACCAACCCCATGTAAACCGTACCAATGCATTTCTATATAAATGGACACTTGTCTTCCTTCATCTTGAATAAATCATAAATACGCATGTGGGGCGATTAGCACACAAAGAAGGCAAACTGTTGATAAGATATGCACATAAAAAGGCTAGTTTCTCTTATCACCCCTAGATCATCTTCGTAATCCAACTTTTGTCAGGCCTTGCCAGACACTTTGCATTCAGCCATAGGCTGAGCTTGATTGATTTAATTAGATGGTCCTTTTGGAATTCAGTATACGGAAAGCATTTTTGACGCGCGCGGGAACTTAATCGCATACAATGAAGTAGTATGCAGTTTTAATTCCTAAAATAGCTATTTATTGGAAATAACACCCCTTCTGTAGTCTAGAGCTGCTTTATTCAGGGAAGTTGGTCTCCACCCAAAGAGCCTAAGGACATACACATAATTATGTCAGCCGTTCAACAACTTTCAAACTGTTACATACTTAAATGCCCTATCCAACCGGTTTGGGGGTCGCTTGAATTTTAATTACACACGTGAAAACCACGCCCTGGTAGCAGGTTGTCTTGAAATAGTCTTTTGTTTCCATTGGACTAGGATGTGGGAAGTAGAAGAATTCTAACGCAAGATGTGCCGGGCTTAAACGATCGGTAACCGCTGACGGCTAGATTTTGCCCGTCTATTTCAAGAAAGCTCGTGTCTGATCGCAGGAAGATCGCGCGATAGCACAACGGAGTCACCGAACCATATGAATGAAATTAACATTGCGTTGAATAAAAACGTTTTTGACATATTTCGAGTGCCTCATGATCGATGTTTGAAAGTCAAAAACAGCATTTATCATATATGATGAAAAAATCCTCTCATCATAGAATTTAGAAAGAAATATTCTAATTGTAGTCTTTTTAAAAAGAATCAACAGCCAAACAACACATATGCTTTTTATTAGTTTTTAGAAGGTAATAATTTCCTACGTACATTTAAAGCTTGGACCATGTCCATAGGATCAGACAACAGAAGTTTTTAATGATCCAAAGTTTGCTCTGTTGACATATTTCCACTTGTTAGACGATCCACTCTACCTGAGGCTCTGTTCCCTTCGAGTACTTTTCCACCAATTAACTTATAACTACCTTGCCACGTATATGGAGTTACCGCCCATATTAATTTCGTGAACACGATGTATTTGAAAAATAGATACAGAAAAGACAAACTGTTCTAGTCTTACTGTTCTATACGACTGACAGCCAACAATATTTGACTCCTAGTGATAAAAAAATACTAGTTTAACAGCTCCTCGTGTAAGACCCCCTTTCCAATAGATAGCGATTGGAGGATACATGTCTTCAGTTTGACGAGCTTCGCTATGTCATGCTGCACAGTGAAAATCTTTGTGTTACCTCTCAGGGGATGAACTGAATGGAATTTAAAGTTTGATGACGACTTTTCGGTTGGATAACTGGCAGGTTGCACCGTGCCACGGGGGTCAAAGAACAACAATTTCTTCCCAACAAACATACCGAGGCCAAAAGTATCAATACGCAACTCATACGAACTTGAATATACGCGGAGCCTGACTTAACAAGCCATGTTCGCAGCGACCTAGAATTGTTTCAAATTTGTACTTAAGTATGTTCTCACCTGTGAGATAAACTGGACGTCGATGTTGTGGACCTGGCAAGGCTGACCCGTCTTGTGTCACGTCTGTCTGAAATGTCCAAACCTGTCTGGTGAGTTTTTATCAGACACACTATCATTCTCACCCCTGACACGGGGTTGGAAGTAAGACAATTCGGCACCCGGATAATTCGGCCCCTAGCCAATCAGGACGATTCCATCAGCGAATGTCATACATATAATCACATAAGTATGGCCTAAGTGAACAGACAACTCGGGTTTCAATTTGGACAGAAACAGGCCGGGAAGGTCAGCACTGCGAGCATTTCATCCTTGTTGTCATTTTGTTTCTCAGGTGAGAATGTATTTACTTTACAAACTTTTCTACATCTCCGAGGAAGCTGATTTCATACTTAAAACCCACATATGGGCTCAGCCTGAGAGTAAATTGCTGAATGACAGGCATAGCTATTGCTAAAGCCCCGGTCACAAAGCGCGTACGATTTCTTGCGATGGTATATTCCGCATATCGTACGATGAGCGCAGTAAATCGCAGCAAAATCGTAAGCAAAATCAGCCATCGCAACGCATCGGATGGTGTTCAAAATTTTTCCAGCGTCGTACGATTTTTCACTTGTGTCTCTTTTGAATAGCCGCCTGGCCGCTTTTGTGCTTCTTTAACCAACAAAATGTTGGACTTAGCTGTTGAATACCTTCCTATAATATATTTAACTGTAAAAAATAAATTAAAAGAGACCATGACAACAAGAGCATTACAAGAAAAGTTCAAATCAAGCGTGAGTACTGGTATGATTATCTCGGCCTGCTTGCCGGCACTACGTGTCAGGCTCTTTCGAAGATCGTACCATGATATGCTATCAACAAAAATATGCCATCATACAAAAATCATATCATAAGCATTATATCATATATATTTCCGACTCATAGAGCCTGCCTTTATGTTCGAGCCGGTCCCCATGGTTATTACGATTATGGTAAACTGACCCAAGACCGACGAGAGCTTAGATTTGATCTAATTATAAACTCACGTGCATGAAGCGATCACACAATTGTCTGCATCACCTGTGCGGGGCGCGCTGTTCTCTGCTTGCGACTGTGGCAGTTGCGACTGATATATTTTCCCTTTTCGTCAATATCCACAATAACAGGGAAAACTGAAACCATCACAACATGCTAACAATTCATAAATCTATAACCTCATCAGTAGACAAAAATTGCCGTAATGAAGTCTGCTATGGGGGCAAATAAAATCTTACGACGATAGCGAAATTTTGAACATGTTCAAAATCCATTTCAGCTCTATTTTTCGCCATACGACGCTCCCCGATTTACTATGATTCACTGCGATTGACGCAGGCACGCTCTTATGACCTCATCGTACGATGCACTACGCGCTTTGTGACCACGGCTTTATATACTTAAACCATTGCTTCCGATTCTCCCCCGACTTACGACGCACTGCGCTTATCCTGCGCATCGGAAGGAATCGCAAGGAATCGTACGCGCTTTGTGACCGGGGCTTAAGCTGCAACTCTGGCAGAGACCTGAGGTTGGCCTGTTCATTGCTTAGCCATTTGGGAAAGTGGCTAGCTCTGTCTTAGTGTGTAAGAATGGGCTTGCTAGCAACAGAAATTTATCTATTTCTTTATTGAATATCTATCTTCTTAGAACAAAATCCGTCTCAGTTCGTAAATCAAGGGGGACGAGCAAAAATCATTGTAAAGCTAAACTTGTACTGACCAAGGAGGTTATAACTACCTCCTCGTTCTTACATACTAGTATATCATGTTGACAGTATACAATCTTGTAGTCACATAGCCTTTCTAAGGTCTTGGGTTGTTATCCACTGTGTCCAGGAAAGAGCCCAATCCTCTCCTTCTACTGCCCATTACTTCCTCAACCCAATTTTTACAATATGGGGGGGGGGGGGAAGCCCTTTTAGCAACATCAACTTTGGTGATATGTCAAGGAACGTTTGAGCCCAGGACCTCTGTTTTCTAGGTCAAACACCCTGATGCATTTGTAAAAAGAGTGTGGTGATGTCTAGTAGTAATGCTCCCATTTGAAATGCAAAAAGATTGTTTACGTTTAGCGACAGAAGCTTGCCTTTACCGAATGTTTCTTTTTGTTTTCCAACAACATTTCTTTGCATGCGAAATGTCCTAAAAGCAGTTTATTTGGGGAAGTACTATTAACGTTTTAATATTTGGTTGACGAAAAAATATGAAGTACTGTGAATGATTCTTTGTTGCATGAATGGAGCCAAAGATAATAAATCGACTTTAGAAAGCAAAAACTGATTCCAAAATGTGTTACTCTGAAAAGGAAGTTTTTTTTTTTTACTTTTTGACAACAGCATCGGGTGTGTCCATGAAACGTCCATTGTTAGGTGATTTGCATGAAATTTTGGCCTGCGATTTACAAGTTGTCTTAGAATTAGTTTTATGTTCATTTTTACATGAGTATAAAGACCATTTAGGCTAATGAGACATAATTAGACTGATAATCAATTAGTCTAATTAGCCTAATAAAACTGAATAGTCTGTACTTTATTACAAGTAACTTTAGAAGTAGCTTTGAGGCATCCTATGCAATATTACAGAATTAATATTGGAAATATTCTGCATAAGGCAATCTGTATGATATTGACAACTACTGCACTGTATTCTCACATGTACATAATCATTTTATACTTTGAGTGGTTAAAAATGGACAGAGACAAGTTGCACGAGGATATTCCTTGCTTTTGGAACCTTCCAAAATTAGGCCTTGAGCAGGAATCCCTGTGTGACTTGTTTCTGCGCAGTTTCTAACAGCTCAATTTATGAAATAATGGTGTAAATGTGCTTAAATAGTGCATTAGATGTCAACATTATACAGACTGCCTTATTCAGAATATTTCCACTTCCAATGATCTAATATTGCTTAGGTTGCCTTTAATCTCCAAGCAGATGCTTCGTTAGCATAAGATAGTATCAAAAGATGGCAAAGGGGTGTAGCCGGCCTAAGAGTGTGCATTGGCTAACGTTTTACTTAATTCTTGATTCCTTGTCAGTTGCAGCAGAAAAACATCGGCTCCAACATGTCCAACGAGATGGTTTTCGTGCCGTGGAACCAGAACATCTCGCTAGAGGGCGTCAGGAAGAACTATGACGGTTGGGCTACGTCATATGACCGGGTAAGAGCCAAACGTTGCCAACTCACCATTTGTAATTTATCAGATTTTCCATAGTCCTTTTCTACCGGAACCCCGTACTTTTGAGGAGGTATTGCAAAACCAAACAATAATTATGAAATACAAGATGAGAGACATTTCATTAAATTATTGCACAATTACAAACTTAAGAAAGACACACACACACACACGCGCGCAATAGTATCTATATTTTCATGTAGATAATAAAAAGCTTTACACTTTGATATTTTCCTTGCATAACATAAATATGCTGCTGAAGCATTATAAGTGTAGTGCGTTGTTTAACCCTATTCAGACCGGGCTTTTTTGGTCATCCCTGGACCGGGGGGGGGGGCTTTTGAGGCCCTACACTTCTAAGTCCTATAACTCTAAAACGACGTGCCGTAGGGTCACCAAATTTTTAGGACATGATGTCGACATAATATCTGATAAGTATGTGACGTTTGACGTTACGTTGACGTAAAATGACGTAATTATTACGTCATTAATTTGATTATATTGGTCAAACCCATGAAAAAAGGGTATTCTCAGAAAACTTCAAGTTATGCTACAAAAATGTAACAAGTGCAGATAACAGAATAATAATGTTTGTCGCGCCTTGCGTTGCCAATAGCAACGTCAATGACGTCAATATGACGTCATAAAATGACGTCATGCACATCTAAGATACGAGTTGGTCCTCGCCATATTATATCCACCACCTTGATTTTTAAAAAATACTTTTTTTGCAGCAAATAATCACAAAGGGCAATGGAAATAGACTAAACTAATTCATTTAGATGGTTTTTGATGAAAAAATACCAGGTAGTTACAAATTTTAATTGATAATTAGCTTGTTATTCTTGATCTGGTCATTCGGTCCACCATCTTGGATTTTGGGCTGATGACGTCATCAAATTAGCATAATTTATGCATATATGATTATGAAATATATTCTAAATAATATGATATTTTATTTATGTAACAAAATCGCAGTAATATAGCAAATAAATGTGAAAAATACATTGTTAGAACCAAAAATAGTGATTTTTGGCAAAACTGCCTGTCAAGAAACGTTTGCCATGGCAACAAGAAAAAATGGAAAATTTGTCAAACTTCATTAAATTGTTGCCAACAATATTTTAGGAAAACTCACCAAATTTGGTGGCTCTAGCGTAAGCCGTTCTGGCGTTATAGGACATCAAAGTTAGCGCAGGCCTCAAAAGCCCCCCCCCCCCGTCTGAATAGGGTTATTCGCTTAAACATTGACTTGAATGTCAAACATTGACTGTTCGGCCCCGGCAGGAGTATGCCGAGTTGGGCTATATAGCCCCACGGTGTTGTGCTGAGACTCTAGCCGAGACTTTTACAGGGCCGGATCGGAGGCAGATTCGGATCCTGGATGTGGCGGCTGGGACCGGACTGGCCGGGGAAGAGGTGAGAATGAGAACACATTTAGCTTGTTTTTGTCTGTGTGATTGTGTCCGTGTGCGTGTTCTCTGTGTTTCTGAAGAGGGGATAATGTGTGTGCATTTGTGTGTGTATGCCTGTCTGTCTGTCTGTGGGGAGGTGACAGTATGTGTGTGTGTGTACTGTCTGTGTCTGTCTGTGTGCTTGTGTGTGAGTTTGTATTTGTATAGCTGTGTGTTTTATTTGTTATGTTATGTCATGTTATGTTATGTTATGTTATATACATATACATATATGTGTTCATGTGTGTGTGCGCGCAAGCGCGCGTGTGTGTGTTTGTACATGTGTAGCCAAGCTCTACATAGCCCCCCCCCCCCTCTCGCCTAATTGTATTTTCTTGTTTTGGGCTCTTAAAAATATAAAGACTGAATTACTCAGTAATACTGCTACACATAATAAGATTTTGTTTCATATTGAAAAGTTTATGTCTTCACTCCCGGCAGCTTCAAAAGATGGGCTTTACCGACATGGACGCTGTCGACTGCAGCCAGAAAATGTTGGACGAGGCAAAAGTAAAGAACATCTACGGACGACTGATCTGTGACTTTGTCGGTCCGGAACAACTGGACATAGAGAACGGTAGGTTTGACTGGGCATAGAGTAATGTGTAGTACAATGCTTAACTTTCTACCAACACTAAGTTATACCGGTGACCCAGATTAATAACATAATGGCCTTATCCAAACCAAACATTAACATTGACATGTGAGCTTGCGTAAACGTGACGTCAGCAACTGGTCAAACGTGCCAGAAAGTTTATATCGCCTGCCGTCTCTGTTTAGTGATGGCCGGAGTGCCCTGATGTATATGGCCTTCTCAAAAAGTAGTCCTGTTTAGTTCAGTCATGGAGAACGGTAATGTTAGCTGGACATTCATAGAGAACGGTATGCGGTAGGGTTATCTGTACCGGCGAGTACCCAAAAGAACAAACGAAAGGCCCATGAGCTACCCGGTGCGACATCGGTTAAAAAATACATCCATAGCATTGCTGTGTACCCTTGACTTAAGTACCGGTACCCAGGCAGCGCTTGAATTGTATACACCACCAGAAGCCCCCTTAGAATTGTGATATGCATTTGTTACTGGTATGCTGCTGTACAATTGGTAAAGGTTTGAGTGTGTAGTTCTACATGTGCAACGTTTATACACCACAGACACGTATGACGCCATCGCATGCTGCGGCGGGTTCGCCACCGGTCACCTGAAGGACGACTGTTTCCCGGAGCTCATCCGTGTCGTCAAGCCGGGTATGTTCAACAATACGTTGGGAAAGACAGTTAACATCTTTTCAACAAATCGAGTCATTGGGAAGCTCCCGGCCTGGTTGAGCTTTCGTCAGAAGCGGAATCAGGTTGGACGTAGCCTCATTCGCAGACTTCTTGTAGCGCTGTTTTTTCGGGGGTGGGGGCACTAATTGCTGATTTGTGTGCAGTTAATCTGCCATAGTCTGTATGGACTGAATGACAGTAGCAGTAGCAGTAGCAGTAGTTTAGTAGTAGTAGTAGTAGTAGTATACTGTATAGTAGTGGTATCATCTCCGAGCAGATCCGTGGTATAAGATAGTATCATAAGCTTGGGAAAGGGTTAAGCCGACATAGAAGTTTCATTCAAAGCTGTGGCGAATAACGTTATAACTCCTCTGCCGGCTAAACTCCTTCCCAAACTAAAGCAGAGATTAGTAGAAGTAGTAGCAGTAGTGGTATTAGTTGTAGTTTAGTAGTAGCAGTAGTAGTAATAATACTAGTAGTAGTAGTAGTAGTAAACAGCACCAGCACTACTATGAACCCTGTTCTAGTTTTGTACCTAGGACGTGAAACACGTAGTGTTTGTGAGTGACAGGATGTGAGGAAAAAGATGGGGTAACCGCAAACAGGCAGGACGAAAAGATGTAAGATTTTGTTTATTTCTTGCTTGTAGGAGGAATAATCTGCATCATCATGCGAGAAGAGTTCCTCCACACACTGGAGGCGTACAAGGACAAGTTGGAGCCCGCCATGGCCCGGCTGGAGCAGGAGGGACTCTGGGAACGAGTTTCACGTGACGTCTTCCCGGACTTCTACCCGAACAAGACCGGAGTTCGCTTCGTCTTCCGAGTCCTGTAATATTGCCAGACATCGGCACGAACCGAGCTCTTTCAATGTAATAAAATATTGGGGCCTCAGCAAACTTCCACACTATTATCATTATTAAATGTTTTAGCAATAGGTAGTTGGCTTGGTAATACGTATGTTTCCTTAGCAAACATTCTACAGTGTTCAGTGAAGCATAATTGACCTTGGCAAAAATACAGCACTATCGTTTCAGTAATGCATAAGACTCTTTAGAAAACATCCGACACTATAAGTTAAGAGAACCATAGAGAACCTTGATAGGCACATACATGTAGTCATATGATGATTACTATAATTATTCTAGTAGCACATAAGGCACTTTAGCAGACATCGTGCACTTCAGTTTACTATCATTTCAGTAATGGAAAGTTTGCCTTTGCAACTAACACCAAGAAGAACTATCATTTTATCATAGTAATACTTGGGCCGCCTTGGCAAACACCTAGTACTATCGGTCTAGAAACAGACAGCGAGCCAATGCAAACAATACTCAGTTTATTGCCGAGCATAAGATTCTGAATCCTTCACAGTCAGGTTTCAGACCAAAACACTCAACAACAACAACATTAATCAATGTGACAGACACGATCCTAGATAACATGGACAAGGGGCTTTTGACAGGTGCTGTCTTTTGGACCTGAAAAAGGCCTTCGACACGGTGTCTCATGAAATTCTTCTTGACAAACTACGGATAAATGGCATACAAGACAACGCATTGCTGTGGTTTGAGTCATACCTGTCAAATAGGTGTCAGGTAACAGTTGTAGACGGCACCATAAGTGATTGTCTTGGTATAGCTGAAGGCGTACCACAAGGGTCTGTTCTCGGACCGCTATTGTTTATATTGTACATAAATGATATGCCAAACTACATAAGCCATGGTCAAATAGTACTCTATGCTGATGACACAGCACTGTTTTACGCATCAAAGTCTGTCGCTGATATAAACAGAGCGTTGAATGCTGATCTCTGCAATATTGAGAAGTGGTTGGATGCAAACAGGCTAACTCTCAATGTCCGTAAATGCAAGTCTATGCTTTTTGGCACTATAAGAAGGCTGCGTCTAGAAACAGAAGAACTAAATCTTACCCTTTCTGGTACTTATTTGGAAGTTGTTGCATGTTTTAAATATCTAGGTGTTTGGTTTGATTCATGTCTTACATGGAGTATTCACATTAACAAACTATGCAGTACGGTGTCCTCTAGGTTGGGAGTGTTAAGACGTTTAGTACCCATTTTACCACCTAAGACACTTTCCATGTTGTTTAACTGTATGATTCTTCCTAAGATTGAGTATTGTGATATTGTATGGGGCAACTGCGGAAAATCTCTCTCTGACAATCTCCAGAAACTCCAAAACCGTGCAGCACGGCTTGTTCTCGGCCTGTCACATAGATCACATGTAGATAATGACCATCTGTCAGCATTAGGTTGGAATTATTTGGCATCTCGTCGGAAAATGCACCTCCTGCAAACCGTCTTCAAGTCAATCCATCGGCAGTTACCAGAGTACTTACAAATATTTAACAGAACATCTCACACATACGCAACAAGGCTTAATTCTAACTTATCATTACAACTACCGAAAGTCAGACTTGAATCTGGCCGTAGGAAATTTGAGTACAGAGGTGCGTTTTCATGGAACGAGTTACCGCCCACGGTTAAAGTGGCCAGTTCTGCACTGTCATTCAAGAAACTGCTAAGAAACGGTAATCACTGCTGACCTCTGACCTCCTGACCCGGCACGAATCTTGATCAATGAGTTACGATTTTGATTTATGTTCATTTATATATTGTTTCCTTGGTTTGTTTATCGTTTAGTTTATCTTATTTCTTTGTTATGCTATTGTGTGTATGTTGTTTGTACAGGGCACACCTGAAAAGCAGTACGCAAAGTACTGAGTGTGTCCACCCTGTATAAAGAAAACAGAAATAAATAAATAAATAAATATACATAGTCGGCCTTGAACTGGCAAACACCCAGCACTATCGGTTTAGTAACACACAGCGAGCCAATGCAAACAATACTATCAGTTTATACATAGTCGGCCTTGAACTGGGGCGCCTATGTCGATTTATATATCGATTTAGTAACACACAGCCAGCCAGTGCAAACAATACTATCAGTTTATAGATAGTGGGCCTTGACTTGGCAACCACCCAGCACCATCGGTTTAGTAACACACAGCAAGCCAATGTAAACAATACTTTAGGTTTATACATAGTCGGCCTTGAACTGGCAGACACCCAGCACTAGTGGTGCGTACCTAAAGCCCGGACTTGGAATTGGACCTAAAAATGTTTAGGTCCAAGTCCAAAAAAAACCTAAATGTCTGGACTCAAGTCCGGACTTGCTAAAAGCTATCTGTCACTTATATTCCCTTTTCTTGTTCTAAACCATCTAAAACCTTCCATAGACAGTGAAATTTGCACTTGAAAAAGCCAAAAACATTTTGTGTTTACACTGGCTGTATATAATTTGCATGTATTTTTCACATTGCATTTCAGTTAATGCTAACATGCAATTTTATATGCACCATCCCCCCTTCCCGTCAAAAAAGAAAACTTTCTAGCGCACATAATACGCAATGATGGGATCAGGTCCGGACTTATAAGTCCGGACCTGAACCTGAACTGCTGGACTTGAATCCGGACCTGAACCTGAATATGAGTTGAGGTACGCACCACTACCCAGCACTGTCATTTCAGTTAAACGTGCCGCCTATGTTAGATTACAATACTTTCAACGACAACTGACTGATTAAATCTCGCTTATAGCAGCCCGCTTAACATCTAGCCTCATGGGCCATGCGCCAGTTATAGCCATGAATAGCAAGGTTTGTGTTACATAGACTACACTTTACTACCGTAGAAAAAGGGCTGAAACTGCCCCTTACAACATCCCTTACTTATAGGTGTAGCCGTCTATCAGTACATGTATGTATTAAATACAATGTCCTAGAAGAAAATAAACCTTTATGATGGACTACCCAGACATATGTATTTGATTGTACTTATAGAAGTTTCACTGGTGAGATACATAGCTGTAAAAGTAGTTGTAAAAGTGAATGTTGTGAGGTAGCCATGACTGTAGTTGTAGAAATACCATAAGTGAAACTATTCGGTAGTTGTAGAAGTGACACAAGTGCCGTAGACTTGAGTGTAGTTTCCAAATTGGTAAGTGATACAATGTCCTAGAAGCAAATAGTGATACCATGATTTGTCATAACAATGGTCGTTACAACGCAATGGTTTCAACTGTGAATATCTAGGCATCTTGTTTTTCTGCCCATCTTGTTTTTTATATTCTCTCATTAACCCTATTCAGACCGGGCTTTTTTGGTCATCCCTGGACCGGGGGGTGGGGGCTTTTGAGGCCCTCCACTTCTAAGTCCTCTAACTCTTGAACGACGTGCCGTAGGGCTACCAAATTTTCAGGACATGATATCGACATAATATCTGACGATTATTTGACGTTTGACGTTACGTTGACGTAAGATGACGTGATTATGACGTCATCAATTTGATTATATTGGCCGGACCCATGAAAAAAGGGTATTCTCAAACAACTTCAAGTTATACTACAAAAATGTAACAAAAAGTGCAGATAACAGAATAATAGTATTCATTACGACTTGTATTGCCAATAGCAACATCGATGACGTCATAATGACGTCATAAAATGACGTCATGCACATCTAAGATACGAGTTAGGCTCCGCCATATTATATCCACTACCTTGAATTTTTAAAACTACTTTTTTTGCAACAAATAATCACAAAGGGCAATGGAAAAGGACTAAATTCATTCATTTAGATGGTTTTTGATGAAAAAATACCAGGTAGTTACAAATTTTAAGGGGTAATTAGCTAGTTATTCTTGATCTGGCCATACGGTCCGCCATCTTGGATTTTGGGCTGATGACGTCATCAAATTAGCATAATTTATGCAATATAATTATGGAAGATATGCTAAATAATACAAGATTTTATTAATGTAACAAAATAGCAGTAATATAGCAAATAAATGTGAAAAATAAATTGTTAGAACCAAAAATAGTGATCTTTGGAAAAACTGCCTGTCAGCAAACGGTTGCCATGGCAACACGAAAAAATGGAAAATTTGTAAAACTTCGTAAAATTGCTGCCAACAATATTTTAGGAAAACTCACCAAATTTTGTGGCTTTAGCGTAAGGCGTTCTGGCGTTATAGGACATCGAAGTTGGCGCAGGCCTCAAAAGCCCCCCCCCCCCCCCCCCGGTCTGAATAGGGTTAAATTTGGAGTCTGCATTTGATGCCCTTCATACAATTTACTTCTTATAGCTTTAACGTGTTTGCAAACGGTTCAATTTTTCCCACTATTTTTTGCAAGTCCATGTGTCGCGGATAGATACATTACTCTGTTCTGTGACAGTAATTTGTCACAACTACTGTAAATGCATTTAAGTTGGCGGGGATTTAATTTCGCGGTAGCGGGAAAAATGACTTTTCGCGGTGGTTTTAATTTCGCGGTAACGCCATCGACTGCAGTCTAATATCATAATAGAAAAAATATTCGCGGTGGTTTTAAGTTCGCTGTGAAGTGGTCGCCGCGAAAACCACGAACATTAATCCACCGCGAACATTTCTGCATTTACAGTATTTTGGACTGCAGTCCAAAATAGAAGTCTGTCTCTTGGTGACGGGAACCTGACATATCACTGTCTCCAGCAATATCAAGGTAAGTCACATATACAAAACTTACTTAATTATGATTAATACAGAAATACAAATCATGAAACATTGGCATTGTTTAGTTGATTTAGTCGAAGACGGTCTCCTCAGAGAGGACAGTGTTGCACGTTCATATCTTCAACTACCATCGTCTTGGACACATTTGGCTGTACCAATAATACACCATATAGATTCATTGTACAATCACTGCTCAGCTTTGGCAACGTTTAAACCTTTGATATCTGTGTACAAAATGGGCTTCTTTCGAAGCATACAACGTTGCACTTTAGCAATGTTTCGGAGAATATTTCTGGGGTATTCACGTAAATGATACCTTTGAATACTACGGTCTTGGATAAATGTAGCCAAAGACATGCTATATAGACGAAGACATGACATATAGATGAATACATATCAATCACTGTTCAGCAACGGCAACATTTACATCTAAGATATGTAACATACATTCTAATAATTCCACCAGGTGCCATTATACCGCCATCTCAAGAAAAAGTTGTTATAGAGTCTTTCTCAAGATTTTTTTCAACACCTACATATCTGAATTGTATTAAATTTAAGATATCTAACGTTCGATGTTCATGGGAAGAGCTCTTTACTTACTTTTTTTTAGGCGGCGGTATAATGACACCCGTATGAATTATGATAGTCGATGTTACATACAAAATACCATTGCGCAATTCGAAACAGTTCTAAATTTCCCCTCCTACTTCAAACAAATATCAATGGTAAGCCAGAAATATGATAACAATACCAATATCCAATAACAATAACGCTAAAGCTACATTTCATGGATTACGAGACTTGCCATACGTAGAGCAAATCATTATTGACTGTCACAATAGAGTATAGAAACACGAAATTCCAGGAAATATTTGTTCACCAGAGGGTTTGTCCATTTCTTGGTAAACTGATAGAACACGATTATGACTTTTTGATTGTCCCCAATATATAGTTTGTTTAATTAAATTTGACATATGATAGGTATGTATACCTGCCTATGACAATATATAAAAAAGACGCCAAAACATTGAAAATTCTACTAGAGTCCATTCCAAGACACCATGAGGGTTTTTAGTCGATATTTATAATTAGTCTGAATTATTTTGAATAAAAGGATATCTGAGCCACAATAATTAAATTGTTTTCAAAAAATTGACTAAGAAAATACTCATTTATTTGAATTTCTTTGAATATTTTAGAAACATTTTGAAAGTAACTGTACAAAAATATCTTTATTTAGAATAATTGTGAAACCTCTCTGTGATTATTTCACATTTACAAATATTTACAAAAAAATGGTAAACCTGGCCAAATGGTAAAATTAGTTTATTGCCCCCATAAAATTTAGCCCTATTGTTGCATCTGTATATTTTTAGATTTCACTGCTGGGCACTGGTGGATCCTTTGTGGTGGGCCATTGTTGCATGGCACCCAACCATACTTTGCAAGGATGTGTGAATTGCTATCTTCCCAGCCCACCGAACCATTTACAAAAAATGGCAGAAATGGTAAATAATGGTAGAATGCTGTTATCATTATTTAGAAACCATTAGAAGTATTCAAGTCCACACCATGAATGTTTCCAAAGTTTTACAGGACCAGGGAAATATTTATAAAGTTGAAACAGTGTTAAAAAATGTATCAAATGTCCTAGACATATAATTACAAAACTTTAAAATCAATTCTAAACAATGGCAACAAACATCCGCATGGTGTCTTGGAATGGACTCTAATAACAGAGTTCCTCAAGAAAACCGTTTTAAAACGAACTTTTTGCTAGCTTTAAGAGTAGTCAATGGGAACAGGATACGACTAAACCCGTAATAATGATACTCAGGAACTGCATTTCTCTCGTCTATAGAAAGACATTAGAAGCAAAATCTACATGTATCTCTTGTCATTTCCTTCTATCCTACACTAATGTATATAGATAGTACGTCGATGAAGGATAAACATCCAAGCAATAAGATATGCAAACAACAGTTACTTAAGCAACTGGATATGAATTTGGAAACGGTCAATTCATCCATAGTTACGTTATAAAACCTGTTACTCAATAGCATCTCCACGATGTCACTTACAAAAGACAGTGGATGCTGATCGTTACAAAATCATATCAAGCTTGAGTAATTATAACTGTTATATTCATATTGAGTTATGTAATATATTTTCTAGGCAATCCTGTAAACTGATACAGCATACTGGTATCCACCAGAAGAACCCAAGGACATTGTTTACTAAATACAGTATGGGGTTAGCCAAGTTCATCAGCTGCTTCCATCATTCAATGGAAAGGGACTACCGAATCAACTTTTCAATGCAATATACACTCAGCACAGAAAGTTTGGAATATCAACTTCGGTTGATCATATTTATGTTGTTTCTGCATCAATTTCAATATATTATATATCTATAGAAAGTTTGCATGATTTTCTTTCCAATGGTATCAAATTCATTATCATTGTTAACTCATGGAACATACACTAGGCCTGCTAACGTGAGTGGGTCACGAAAAAAAAGTGCCCAAATTCCCCCGTTTCTGTTCAAAACTGTATCGTCCAGTTCAACCGTTGTTATGGCCGCGGGTGACAATGATTCAATCAATTCTTTTATCACCTAACGTTTGGTATACAGAACGTCAAAGTTTCTTTATAGCATATCTGAGTAGAGTATTTTATGAGTGTGAATTCATGGAACGAGCACCAGACCTGCTTACGTTCAGTGGGTCACAAAGATAAAGTGCCAAAGTTACCCTACTAAAGTCAATCACTCCAATCGCTCATTTTTTTACCGTCAGTATTGACTTGTGAATGAAGGCAAGTTGAATAAACAGGACATGTCAATAAAATCTACTACTAAGCAAAAAATCTGAACCATGGCAAGAGGTGATCAATCGAGTGCTAGCCATAAGCCGTAGGAAGGCTATTCCACCCTAAGACTGTGCCCCAGCATCTAATGGTCCTTGCTCTGTGTGGGCTAGTGTTGTAATCTTGCAGAATGGCATTTGGTCCAATATTGAAGAGGTAGAATGTTGCTATTGGATGGAGGATGGTGTCCCTATTTGTCACCACATTAATTTGCCTGGAATGATGACGAGTCTTGTTTTTCCTATGGCGGTTATACCGCCCCACACCATGACGCTGCCTCCACCACCAAATGCCGAAAGTTACTCTTGCCTTGTCAGCGTGCGGTTCTCCTTGCCGCATCCACGCTTTGATTCTGCCATCCAACTATCGAAAGGGCAGATGAACTCTACTCAAGTGTGCTGAAACCTTGTATGTTCCGTATACAAAATGTGAGGTGAAAAGAGGATTGATTGAACCAGTGACACTCGCGCCAATATCAACAGGACTATGCAGTGTTGAACAGAAGTAGGGGAATTTGGGCACTTTTTTTCGTGACCCACTCACGTAAGCAGGCCTTGTGCTCGTTTCATGTGTTTACAATCATAATAAGTTTGATACCATAGGAAAGAAAGTCACACAAGCTTTCTATTGATATATAATACATTGAAATTGATGCATAAATAACAGAAATATGATATACCAAAGTTGATATTCCAAACTTTTTGTGCCGAGTGTATTATTTAAGACCGCATGAAACCAATTAACAAATATTATTCTTATATTCCACAACGATGACAGTATTATCCATGCAACATACACATACGCCCTTGTACCAAATATATGCCATTCTTCTGTTATTGAACATTGCGCCATTTCCACACTCTGAAGATTTCGTCGCAAGATATTCGAATTATGTCTATCAATGACGTCTTGGTAAACATGGCAACCCGTTGAACATACTCTTATAAACATACTCTTATCTCTTATAATACCGCGAAAGAAAATGTTGCAGTATGTAGCAATTAAAGGAAATCACGATGATGTAGCAATCTGTTTGCTTTGCAAAAGCATTTTGTTCGCAAGCCGTGGTGCTAGTTTCCGAATATGTTTGCCATGTTTACATTGATGTCATTGGACATAAAGTTAGATTACCTTGCGACAAAATCTTCGAGCCCAAAGATTGATTTTTTTGATAGCACAATGTTCAATAACCAGAGGGGTGCGTATTTTGTGTAATCGTTTATAGTATATATAAATGTTCATTGAATGATACTATTTGATACAGATAATAAAAAAAGGAAATGTTGTATTTTGGTGTCATAACCACTTTAAGTCATTCAAAAGCACTCTCTAGAAAACACATTTACCTACATTTCAAATTCACCTCAAATCTTTATCCCTATTGCAGTACTGGTTTTGTCAGGTTTCATTTGGTTCAAAAAGAGGGAGTTCAACTCCGGTGTTTTAACAAGCTACAGCCTGAAGAACGAAATGGCACCAGGATTTCATCCTTTGTCCCAATGGGTCAGTCCAGCTGGTGAGCCGTAATTCAGAAGTGAACTACAGGTCAAAACATAGCAAAGGTTACAATGTTTTACCAGCTTTTAGAAATACTCATACATGCTACTGTTCCCGGCCCCAAACAGAAAACTCGATGTTTATCATCAAATTTTGCCAAGGTTAAAAGTAACGTTATATAAAGAAAGTCAATATTCGGTGCCCTCGACTGCACTCGACAGTACAACTCAAATGCTCGTCCCTCTCCGCCGGAGTTCAAGATCGACGCTAAGAACAGGACTACACCAAAAAGTTGTTACTCAAGCAACTGGATATGGTTTTGGAAACGGTCAGGACTCCATGAGATCGGTGGGAAAAACGGTCTTATATAATTGGCCAATTAATCTAAGCAGTACTCTTTCCACTCCATATCGGTATTCATGATCTACAGCCAACGGAAGGTCCTCTCTGCCGACCCGGCCAACGTCTTTGCTTGCTACGATTGCTTTCCAAACTTATTTACTTCATTGGTAGGGTTGAAACTTGATATCTTTGCTCATTATCATTTGTAGCAGTGTAGACTCGGCTCCAACATGTGCGACGAGGTGGTTTTCATACCGAGGAACCAGGAAATTTCTCCGGAGGGCGTCAGGAAGAACTATGACGACTGGGCTACGTCATATGATCAGGTAAGTGCCACGTCATATGTATGATCGGTAAGTTCTTTGACAAAGATGTTTCATGGAGTGAATTGTATTTGGGTATTGAAGGAAGATAAGATTGCACATGTATGTTTAGTAACCGCCCTACATATCACGTACTTAGTTTCATTTCTGAACTCCTGAGCGTTTCAACTTAAGCTGCTGCTAGATAATGTACCCTGGATGCCATACCAACGACACGGGTCGCCAGCCTTGTTCTTCGAACGGCGGCCCAAGACATTATTCCTGCTCATCTAAACTAGCTTTCCGGGGATGTTTAGCCCTAGAGAGTTTTGTCTTGCCCTGTCGAAGCCCTCTTTCAGAATATCCCACCCAAACGGGAGCTTGACGCAGATACAAATCCAATCTGGTTGGGGTTGCACATAAAACATTCTGTGAACCGTCACATTATCTGATATATGTAATATGTTATCAAGCTAACAGAGTAATGTTATGAGTCACATGGTACATAGTACTTATGAGTCACATAGTACATTGAGCATTGCAACATCGCCTTGAATATATCCTATCCCAAAAAATGTCCGGATCCTGTAGGTGTATGCCGAGTTGGACTACAAAGCCCCTCAGTTTTGTGCTGAGACGTTGACCGAGACTTTTGCAGCGGCGGATCGGAGCCAGATTCGGATCCTAGATGTGGCAGCTGGGACGGGACTGGTCGGAGAGGAGGTAAACATGAAGACATCGCTACGGTAACATTTGCACCGGTGCCCGTATGGGATTTGGTCCCGGCCGGGCCCCTAAGTCGGATAACTTGCGGGTGTCTTTCGGGAGGCTTACTATTAGCGTACTGTGTCTATTCGTTACTAAGTGCCGAGTTGATCTTGACTAAAATAAACCATGGGCCCGGCGGTAGCCACAGGGGGTCACACGGGGTCATGTCCAACACCAGAAATTATAAGATAAACTCGATGGGGCCCATTTTCCAATTGTGACCGAAGCATGATTTGCTCTGGACTGTGCTTGTGTACATTTGTGTGCAGTTTGGTGTTATATGTCTGTGCTTGTTTGCCTGCGTGTGAACAGATACGCGAGCTATGCATGTATTTGCGTGCATGTATATGTTTGCATGCATGCGAATGTGTTTTGTATATATGAAAATCAAATGTCGTCAGTTTGTCCCCGTAGCTTCATAAGATGGGATTCACCAACATGGACGCTGTCGACTGCAGCCAGAAAATGTTGGACGAAGCGAAAGTAAAGAACATCTACGGACGACTGATCTGTGACTTTGTCGGTCCAGAACAACTGGACATGGAAAAGGGTAAGAATAACTAGACAAAGAGCACAGTAGAACAAAGTGGACATTTTAAACGAGTTAACTAGACACAGGGAACGTAAATTAGCTTTGAGTCCAACCTGGCCCCGAAAATGCAAACAAAGCCCGCAACCTACGCGGTGGGGCTTCGGTTTAGCACATGTAACAATGACAAGAGCAGGCTTTCCCCCAAGATTTCTCGGCTATACCACAACGCCCCTTGGAAGTATAACACTGAGGTGTACTATGCATGCATAATGTTACTGTGGTTAAATTTTGTGTTGTTAACGTCGTACATGTTTAATGTTTGGATGTCTGAGTTTCTAAAACACAACCAGTTACGTCGATGTAGGTTAGACATCCAGGTAATAAGATACACCAAAAAGTAGTTACTCAAGCAACTGGATATGGTTTTGGAAACCATATCCAGTTTGTATTGTAAATGTCAACACAGCTGCTAATGATGAGCTGTGGTCACAGCATAGATAAAAAAAAGCAAGCAAGCAATGTGATCGGGAATTTTCTTTTTCTTTCATTTTTGAAACCATATCCAGTTGCTTGAGTAACTACTTTTTGATGCAACCAGTTACGTCTCACCTTCTCATGTTTCGATGCCTATCAGATCCAGGCATCTTCCGTTGTGTTTAAAAAACTCAAATATCCTTTGTTCTACGAACCCGATGAAATTATTTTCGGATGTGGAATGTTTGTACAATATAGATACGTATGACGCCATCGTGTGCTGCGGCGGATTCGCTACCGGGCTTCTGAATGAAGACTGCTTCCCGGAGCTCATCCGTGTCGTCAAGCCAGGTAAGAACAGCCACATATGGATCATAATCATAATCATAATGGTGGTCAAAAAATAAAGACCGGGGAAAGCATTTATTAGATTTTTCAACACTAACTGTAACTTTTCTACAGAATCAATCAGTCATCAGCTATCTGACCCAATCGTTTGCTCTGGATAAGTGGCTTTATGCACGAGTGACGTCAGCAATGGGTCAAAGGTTATTGGAAGTCGATGCCGTCCATTGTCGTGAATGCGTACGTCACACGTACATATATTAAGTCACCTGTCCAGAGCGATGAACTTGGATAGCTGAGCAAAACTATGTGATTCAGTCAAAAATTCAGTTGAGTCAATTTTTCACGGGAAACATTTTTTCATTATGAATCAAATACTTTATTTATTGAAAATGACTACAAATCACTACACTGGGCCAGTCTAGGCAGGCTATGTCAGCTGATGACGGCTGACCCACAAAGATACAACAAACAAACAAATTTAAATTACACATATGTACAGAATAGGCCACATGGGCTACAATAAGCTATGAGGAGCAGATGGAAGGTGCTGTAAATCGGTTTGTTGATGTTAAAAATGAATGCAGAGCGTCTGAATCAAATATATTTTGCCAAAGCTGATTGCAACGTGATAGCAACTCTTTCCGTATCATAACGCCACATGGGCGTAAGCTTCTTCCTAAACCTATCCCTGTGCTGTTTTCAGGAGGAATAATCTGCATCACCATGCGTGAATTATTCCTCCACACACTGGAGGCGTACAAGGACAAGTTGGAGCCCGCCATGGCCCGGCTGGAGCAGGAGGGACTCTGGGAACGACTGTCACGTGACGTCATCCCGGACTTCTACCCAAACAAGAGTGGAGTTCGCTTCGTCTTTCGTGTCCTGTGATAAGGCGGAAAATACGGGACATTGACAAACATGCATCCAACACTATAAACAGTAAACATACTATTTGGGACCTTGGCCAACACCCAGCACTAACATTTTGGTAGTACCATATGAGCCTAGGAAAATACCCAGCACTATATAATAAGGTTACATAACCATAGACTTGGCAAACATGTAGTACTGTGACTACTATCAGTTAGTAATGCATCAATATAGTTATACATAGGGAAATACTTTGGAAAACACTAAGCGGTATCAGTTTAGTGAAATAGAGGGCCTTGGCAAGCGCGTGACAGAAAAGTCATTTAGTGGATACATCGAGGGCCTTGGAAATAACTCAACACTATCTTTAAGTTATATGAATAAGGGGCGTGAAACACCAATCAATATCAATCTAAAGATACGCCCAGCTTTGGCAATTTCATATCGTTATCAGTTGGGTAAAATATAGAGGGCATTGGAAAACAAATAACACTGTAATTTGAGGGAATACATGGGGTGTCTTGGCAAACACACCATCTTTTCATTATACATAGCGGCCTTGGCAAACATCCCGACACTATCATTTTCGTAATACATTAGCTGTCTTGGCAAATACCCAGTACTAACATTTTAGTTACACATAGGGCCTTGGCAAAACCCAGCAATATAGATTTAGTAATACATGCATATAAGGTTGTCTTTTTAGTTATATCTAGTCTTTGCAAACACCCAGCACTATCCATTTAGAAATGCATAGGGCGTCTCGATAAAAACATAGCACTATATAGCTATCATTTTAGTACTTTATTACGTGTCTTTGCCAGCACACAGCACCATCATTTAAATAATACACAGGGCGTCGCGGAACAAAGACTATTGGAAGTTTTATGTACATTGTTAATGATAGCTCATATTGAAAGTCTTAAGAATTTCATATATATTAGTGAAAATGAATCATTTAGAAGAAAATCAAACAGTTATCATACGGTAACATTTGACCATTTACACCAAATACACGTTTTCAGAGATCACTGTAACAGCAACGATGTGCAGACGAATATACCTTTGTCGAAATGACACCGTGTATATCTGTAAGGTTTGCTCCACAATTACGAATTAAAACACCTGCATCACACAGAATGAAGTAAGTCTTCCTTACGAATAAAGTTGGAACTGGACAAAATATAATAGGGCCTTTGATAATACTGAGTATTTCAGATTTTGGTTTATTTTTTTCCTACACCCTAACAGTTCTTTTGACAAAGATGGACACAAGTAAGGACTCTTTTCTATTCGTAAAATGTTCTGCTTTTATCCTAAAACGTACTCATATTGGTAATATTATGTTTGGTACAAGCAATGATTTCACACTACAATGGATACCGATTTATAAGGCTTATGGTGTGTACGCAAAACATTTTTATACAAGTAAAGTTGCCATGTGTATCTAAATACAATTAATTTTAAAATGTATTTCAATTCCTAAATAAGCAAAGTCTTCTAAAATTAAATATAGTAACGATTTTAAAAGAACAAGGAATTTATTGTTTGGTAACACCGGAGATACCCAAACGTGGAACACTTTATCCCGTATTCATGGCGCTCAATCCCTAGATGCCTGAGAGTAGTCAAGTTTTGATGAAGGAATTTTTAACATATCAATTTTTGGGAAGCCCCTAATACATAATAATCATGCACAAAATGATTATAGTCTATTTTTGGCGCAAAATCGGATCCAATGGTAAAGAACTCAAATGTGAACTCTGACCCGTAGGCGTCGGTTGACAATGTAGTCGGTTACTTATTAACTTAAAAGCGGAACTTTACGGGGACCGCCATTTTGAGAAAGGTGCATGCGAGTGACTGGTGGTTTGAGATCATCATGTTTTCCTTCGGGTAGACGAAAGAACAGGTACAGGTACAGGTGAGTCTATTATTAGAGATGCATGCGGTTGTTAGGATAGATTTGAATATACTCAGTGAAACTCAGTGAATATAGTCAGTGAATATACTCAGTGAAACAAATACAGCCACTTCTTATGTTGTTCTCAACCACTAGCAAACCGACAACTGTGCAGGCGCAAAGGTCATTTACTATCGTAGTCAATACGTTTCACAAAAGCTGTAAATAGTGTGCTGCAATGTACTCGAATACCCATTGCGTTTGTTAAGGCTCAGTCACATTCATCATTCTATAGGTTTACAAAAGCAAATTGAGTGTTACAATTGTCGACGTGTAGTGTAAACATACCATGCTGTCATGTAAGGGAAGGTGTTAGAAGGAAACCCGTATCTACAATGTGTTCTGTCACAGTAACCTAATTGAAAATCCTAGTACAAATGCAGTGTGTTAGTAAGACGAATATGAATGGATCCTTCTTGACAAGGTTGAAAATACTGCCATGACAACTTATGAGTAAAGGTGATCGAAGCCTTTCCGGCCAGGAAGCCTCGCTTATGCACCTTACATGTTTACAATGCCTTGCTCCGTAGCTCTCGAGTGACAAACAATCAAATGCTCAGTTGAAACTCGGACTGATCAAAGTACACGTCGCGCTAACTGTATCCGGTCACGTATGTATAACATGCACTGCAGTTATTCTATATATAACAAACCAACGCTGGGTCGCACCAATGCATCATTGTTATGTTTATAGTTTACGAGGTCAGAGGAAAAGACATTGAGGGAGAGTTTATCTATACAATGAAGGAATACTTGGGAAAGTTCAATCTGAGAAAGGATTTCTTTTCATCTTGAAGTATTTGTGAAAATAAGATGAAATAAATTACACAATTTACCAGGGAGCTTGGTCTCTGTTTATTTATCTAATCTTTGACTCTTTGTAATCAGAATCGATAGGAATGTAGTGGGACTGACGCATTTTACTCTTTTTAAGGTCTTTTTGATTGATTGATCAATTTCAATTTTAAACTAAACCTATTTCTAAGATTTCTACTTGGTATAACAGTAGGTGTTGATCAATATAAAATCGACAAAAGTATCTGGATGGTTGGAACATCAATGTTTAAGACGTTTCAAACTCTATTCACCACTGTTATAAGAACAACAAACATCGTATACTTTAAAGGAGAGTACCAAGGTTAAGGTTAGCTCATTGCAGATGAATCATGGGGATTAAATCTTCTTTTTGTGCAGTCAGTATTTGTGAAAAAAGTAATAAGCACACATGTAATATAAGCAGTTTAAGTATTTATATTTTTGATAACAGGTGTCGGGAGTAACGACCTGCCATGGACGAGTACGAGTTTCTGAGTGCTGTGCAGAGGGGAGACGTGCAGGCCGTGAGGAGGTGTCTTCAGGCTGGGAGGGACGTCAATCACAGGTTTCCGGTAACTGCAGCTTATGTGTGTTTTAGATTTGGGTGGTTGGCGGCATTTCTACCCCTTCTTCTTATCTCACTTTGCTTGTGCGGACTCCGTATGCAGATTTGTCGTCGGTATCACGTGATTTTTCAACCGAGCGGAGATTTCAACAGTCCGACTCCAAGTCCCCGTTATAAAATGTCCGAGCCCGGCAGTTCCAATGGAAACATACTGTGGTTCCAGCCTTCACTCTGGATACATATGTGAAGTGTGATTGCCTTAACCATATTTATCTGTGCGTAGGAAAGGATTGCATAGCATCATTAGGTGTAGAACAGGTTATTCATAACAATTTCAATTAATGATTTCTGAGAAATGCCTACTAGTCTTAGAATGTTTTTGATCTCCCGCCTGTGCTCATTAGCCATGTTGATTTGATTATCGCTTCGATTTTGGGACGTTTCCGAAGGAAAAAGTTTTCAACCGTACAAATGAGAATA
>NC_049990.1:16303388-16311749 GCF_000003815.2 Branchiostoma floridae | reverse complement strand
TACAGTCAAACCTGTCCAAGACGACCAACCAGGGGACCGGAAAAAAGTGTTCGATTTGGGCAGGTTGTCGCTGAGAAGAGTATCGACTCAAAACCTGCCCTATGCAAAGTATAAATGGTTTCCGCTGTGTTTAATGGCAAATAGCAAGCATGGGTTGTAGCCAGCGCCCGTCCTTCCGTCCTTTGACGGAATTTTGCAGCTGGGGACGGAAAATAATTTTGCCCATTCCGTCCTCTGTGACGGAGAAAATCGATATGTAAAGATACAAGAAAAACTAAAAATCTTGCAAAGATCTCCAAAAATTCAAAGGATTTTCTCACAGCGTCGGGGAAGGGGTCCGCATTTTAGGCTATTCAGGAGGCTTATTTGTCAGTTTTTAGGGCCATATCTACGATAATCGTAGCAGTCACTTAACTTCTCTTCAGTTTGACATAACAATATTTCGGGTCAAAGCGTCAAAGTCAACTAAAAATTCATAAACAACAAACTTTACTCAGCTCAACAGTAACGTTACTTATAACTATTGTCCGGTTTGCCATCCGAAGTTGAAGCGCTTATTTATAGCTGCACTAGTAATTCGCTGTGCCGTTAGCCGCCGTGCCGTGCGACTGTTGTTGACGGTCTTACATCCCTACGTTGCCGCCTCGCTATCAGACGATATTCCAACGGACATGTTTCATTAAAACATACCCGGTGAAACCACTGTTCCGCGTCAGATTCTATTCTATAAAACATGTGGGTTACAGTCTGATAAATATTTTGTAAAAGCACCGCTGTGGGAAAGTGCAAGGAATAATCGCGTAGCATACGAAGTTCGCTGTCGTTGAATGAACGGTTGAAACTCTAACCAACAGCCGCGGCCTTTGATGAAGTCGGCGAAAAGGTGCACTGCCTTTTGCAACAAGGTAGCCGACGGTCTCTCGGTGGGCGGGGCCACATGACGAGGCTTGTCCCGAAAGCCCCGGCCCCGAAAGGAAATGCCCGGGTTTTACATACAAACTTATGATGGTTTGTATTTTACGTTGCCGAACCAAAGAGCTTCAAATTTAGAACAGGAAATTTGGGAACGCGACCCGCCCTTGCTCTAGAAATGTGTGAGAAAGAATTGATTTTATTTTCCGCGCTAAAAAAGAAATGACGCAACTAATAGTAAGAGCTTTGGTGTTGTTCAAGCCCGCTCCCCATATAAGGAGATTCCCCGGGAAATCTGGCTGTTCCGGGGAGGTATTCCACCCCGCTATAATAGGACCGCGCCGGATCAAACCGTGGGTGATTCTTTCAAGTGATTCGTTGTACATGCTCGCCGACTCGATGTCTATGTTTCCAATCTTTGCAGTGTTAAAATTCTACTTACCTCGTTCAGATGAACTGACAGACGAAGTGTGTTGTTTTCATCGGCGGTTTCTCTCATCGGTAACGGTAGGAATCGGTGTGAACTTTGATACGACTTAACTAAGTAAGACGCAAACGGTCGGTGTTGAAAATGTTTTATTCTCGCCGATGTGAGGGCGCCATTATCCCTTGTATGTGCTATTGTGCTTGTGTATATTTCTCGTAGGACGTAGATACGTAATAAATTTTTGTTGTACCAAACGTGTTCTTTCTTTTCTGTGCAAATTTTATACAATATAGAAGTGCAACACTCTTACAATTTTACCCACATACCAGAAATCTGTGCGATCACTGCGGTGGCGGTAGCATCGGCCCCTTTCCTAAATAAAATCCAGCGTAAAATCCTAGGCTTAAAATGCTGGAAATAGCGTTTCAGAGGGTCTAGATTTCAAAATTTTCCGGGGGAGCATGCCCCCGGACCCCCCTACGAACGTCGCGCCGACATCGAGCGCCGTAGGCGCGAGATAGGATTTCCAGTCAAAAGCGGGGGGAGTCGGGGGACGGAAAATGATTTCGGGCTGGCTACAACCCTGTGACAGACTGCACACACGCAAAGAAGCGAGGTCTTTAATGTCAAATACAAAACGCACACTGTAATTGTAAATTTAACCCCAAGCTTTTATCGAGCTTTTATCCGATACAGCGTTTTAAAGCTCAAGTATTTGTACACTAACGTTTTAAACAGTAAGGGAACTTTGATGCTGTGAGTTACCATTCAAGCCTTTATGCGTCGCTATGTTCTTGATCTGTAATAACTACGGTGCACTTCTCGAATTCGATGCCCGGTGCGTCCCGATAGCGTACTTACCCACGGGTGAATGTACAGTACAATTGTACAAAAGCACTCACACGTACAGATCTTTCTTAAAAAGGTATGAGGCTATATATACGTTTCAGCATTCGTTCACTTTATAATGATATACAGTAGATTTTAAAAAAACTTCTGTAACAACTAAATTCGGATTTTCTTACAACGATTTCGGCACAAAATTGCGCTGGTTATCATCAAAAGTCGATGAAAGCCTCAATTTTGAAAATAATGCGGTCGTTATGGGTCCCAATTCGGGCTGGTCGCGGTCGCGTTGGCCAGGTGGTCGTTGAGAAAAGGTCGCTTAATGTGGTCGCTGAGAAGAGGTGGTCGCTCGGACAGGTTTGACTGTATATGCCTTAGACTACAAAAATGTAGGAAAACAAATACGAAAGAAAAATAATGTCATAGGATGCCAAAATTGTCATTTTAGATGTCAACAAGAAGATGTGAAATGAAGAGCATTGTTTGGTATATAGCATATTCTGTACGTGTGTTTACTCATTTGTTAAACAGTCATGACCACTTACATTTCATAAAGATGGAAACTTAAGCTTTTTTGGCCAAACATTTTTTATTCGCACGCTCGCATCAGTTTTAGGATTCCAATAGGATGTCATCCATATAATCAAATCAACATGGCCTAAGCCATGACAGGGGTCCAGTTTCAGTAGGAATATTTGTGGTACATTCCAAAGTTATAACTATGTATCTTAAAGTGACTGAAAGTTATATTTCCTGTAAAATTTTAGACTCTACAATGATGGGCAGCTATAACGTTATGCTGTCCTTGGAGGTCTGTTCAAATCCGCCGATTTACAAAACGGCTTCATTTGCTTCTCCACCTGTTCACTCAGGGTGGCTGGACCCCACTCCATAGGGCCAGCAGGAACGGGAAAACTGAGATGGTGAAGTTGCTGGTTCAACTCGGAGCTAATGTGGAGGCGAAGGATAGCGTAAATACAGAAAATCATCTAATTTAGTCAAGATAAATGGGAAATAAAAAATTGTTGCGAAAAGTTTACTGGTCTTAGAATATTCAAGTTTTATTGCAAATTCTTGCCCGTGGGCTAATTGCAGGTAACATACAAGATTCAACAAGTCTAAAATACAATATCACAAGTGTCTACTCTAGTCTAAAACTAGTAAAAGCTAACTCTAGATCCTGGGTTATTGGGTTCGACTCCTTTTTTCCCCGATCTCTTGGCTTAGACTCATTAGCCATAGACCAATAGGCAAATGACAAGGGTTGTATTTCAAGTTAGTAGGAATGTTTGCACTACCTTCAACAAACATATTAATATATCGTATAGAAGTTACAATTGAAAATTATATTTTTCGTTAAAGTTTAGGTTTTACAATGATAGACAGTCATTATTGCCTGCTATCCTCGTTTGTTTATTTGAATCCGGCGGCTCACTAAACGTCTTCGTTTGTTTCTCCGTCTGTTCACTCAGGGTGGCAGGACCGCACTCCATGTGGCCAGCAGGAACGGGAACACTGAGACGGCGAAGCTGCTGATTCCATTCGGTGCTGATGTAGAGGCGAGGAACAAGGTAAGTATAGAAAATCATCTCATATGGTCAGAATAAAGGGACAATTAATGATTTTTGAGAATGCTTACTATTCTTAGAATGTTCCCTGATCTCTTAGCTTAAGTCCATTAGCCATGACATGGGGTTGACTTTAAAGTAGTAATATGTGTACTACCTTCGAAAATCGTATCTAATAGAACTGCCTACTTGAAGTTATATTTCCATACAAAGTTTTGGTGTAACAATAATGGACAATCATAACGTTTTGCTGTCCTTGCGGCATCAGTTGGAATCCGCCTATTTACAAAACGGCTTCATTTGCTTCTGCACCTGTTCACTCAGTATGGCGAGACCCCACTCCATTTGGCCAGCAGTAATGGGAACACTGAGATGGTGAAGCTGCTGGTTCAACTCGGAGCTAATGTGGAGGCGAAGGACAAGGTAAATACCGAAAATCATCTCATTTAGTCAGAATAAAGGGGCAATTAAAAATTGTTGCGAAATGTTTACTGGTCTAACAATATTTCCCGATCTCTTGGCTTAGACTCATTAGCCATAGACCCAATAGGCAAATGACAAGGGTTGTATTTCAAGTTAGTAGGAATATTTGTACTACCTTCAACAAACATATTAATGTATCGTATAGAAGTGACAATTGAAAATTATATTTTTTGTTAAAGTTAGGTTTTACAATGATGCACAGTCACTATTGCCTGCTATCCTCGTTTGTTTATTTTAATCCGGCGGCTCACAAAACGGCTTCG
Organism: Branchiostoma floridae; assembly: GCF_000003815.2. Classification (NCBI taxonomy): domain Eukaryota; kingdom Metazoa; phylum Chordata; class Leptocardii; order Amphioxiformes; family Branchiostomatidae; genus Branchiostoma; species Branchiostoma floridae. The sequence continues at coordinate 16,307,250 of NC_049990.1, read as the reverse complement.
TTTGTTCCTCCGTCTCTTCACTCAGGATGGCTGGACCGCACTCCATTGGGCCAGCATGAAAGGGAACACTGAGACGGTGAAGCTGCTGATTCAATTAGGCGCTAATGTGGAGGCGAAAAACATGGTAAATACAGAAAATCATCTCATTTAGAGAGAATGAAGGGACAGATAATGATAGTTTAGAAATGTTTGCTAGTCTTAGAATACTCCCCGATGACAGCGGTTGAATACATTGTACGTAGTAATATTTTACTACCTTCGACCATTATATCAATTTATCATATAGAAGTAACAATTGACGATTATATTTTCTGTTTAAGTTTGGGTTTTTCAACGATGGACAATCATTATAGCCTTCTATCCCCGGGGGTCTTTTTGGATCCGTAGATATACAAAACGGCTTTATTTGTTCCTCCGTCTCTTCACTCAGGATGGCAGGACCGCACTCCATGTGGCCAGCGTGAAGGGGAACACTGAGATGGTGAAGCTGCTGATTCAACTCGGCGCTGATGTGGAGGCGAAAGACAAGGTCAGCACAGAAAATCAGTAAGAATAATAAGAATAAAGGGACAATTAATGATTGTTAAGAAATGTTTACTAGTCTAGTTCCCTGATCTCTCGGCTTAGGCTAGTTAGTTAGCCATGACAAGGGTTGAATTTAAAGTTTCCAGTACTACCTTCTAAAATTGTCTATACATGTATAGCTTATAGAAGTGACAATTGATAGATTTATATCCTGTTAAAGTTAAGGTTTACTGAAAAGCGGGAGAAATACACGGCGCAAACAGAGTGCGAATACGGAATAGATATACACACTATTCTAGCAATTTCTGACAGATTAGAATACCTTTTAGCATTATATCAATCAAGTAATTGCGATTTTTGCAGTCGAATAGTGAGCAGTTAAGTCGCTAACATTAGGTTACCGTCAACAAATCATGATTGAAGTATTGATATGTTATCGGTAACTTGATTTTAAAGATCGCTATTCACTACTACAATCGCTATTATTTTATCAGTCAACATTTGAGACAGTGATGTTTATTAACACCGTTACAGAATGCAATGAGCTACTGTCTTCTCCCACCGCTAAAGTTACCGACAGTTAACAATATGAAACAAATTAACATTTATACATGTATATATAACCTAGAGTTAAGTAAGGTTACAGATACACATGCATAGGCATTTGACCAGGATTTTAGATTTCTTTTACGGACAGTAAATTAAAAATACGGAAATGAAAACATTGGACATGTATAAAACTCCAATGAATTATTCACGTACACATACACAGGATGGGGCAACACCACTGGACTGGGTACATGACCAAGACCGCAGACGATTCCTGAAGGTAAGCAAAGGCTTTCATACAATTTTGATAGAACGTTTACTATTGCCTTTTTCACGGAGTTAACAGTATTTACATTTAAGAGCCCACTGCACCACTTTTACCTTGTGTCATCACAATGAAGTTATCCGATTTGCGATTACAAACAAATAGGTGCATATTTTGATTTTGCGTTGTTATAAATTTAAAGTAAAGCGAGGCAGAAACTAAATTTAGGCACAGACTGCATTTTCGGATGACGAAAGTTAAGCGTTTGCATTGACCATCCAGAACCTGGCCACAGAGGTTTCCTACCACAAACTGATGAAACAGTCCGGTGGGGTGAAAGTCGACAGGTTTAAACTGTGCATCTGTGGACCACAGGAGGCTGGCAAATCTACGCTGAAGGAAAGTCTGCAAACGGTACGATCTTTTCGTTGCTAGAAATCCTTTCCAATCTAAACGTTTCTGCCTTTTCGATGGAAATCAGATATCGATTGTGCAGGAGACAGATTTATTATATATAACTCTTAGAAATAAATATACACATGCATATCTGCAACAAATGCATGATTCTGCTCATCAATTGCTCATCAATTTGCTACTATATCATTCCCATGCTTCAATGTTGCTAAAAATTTCTATAGCAGGTTTGAATGGGTAACATGGTTACTGTTGTGGTACGAAATACCGCTAAGAGCGGTACCATCTCTTGGCATCTTCACCTTTTTTCTATAGAATGCACTGACAATGTTTTTGCCATCTATTTTATAATTTCATGTAGGGACCTCTCACAGCCTTTTTCCGGGACCGAATGACACCAGACCATCAGCCACACGAGCCCACCCCTGGTGTGAATGTGGGAACAACCAACATTCCCGGTGTGGGGGAGGTCAGTGTGTGGGACTTCGCTGGACAGTCGGAGTACGCAGTAACCCACAGCATGTTCATGAATGCAGAGAACACAATCTTCGTTGTAATGTACAGCATCATGGATGATATCCGTACACAAGAGAAAAAGGTGACGAAAAAGACATCCTCTGCATAGGTGTATTACTTAGATGATTCTGTTTTAATTCATCTAAAATGATTTTTATTATAACTCACAGGTCCACTGGTGGCTGTGTTTCATCAAGTCCTGCAACACAAAGAGTAAACCTAACGTCATCCTCGTGGCCAGTCATGCTGACCTGGCTGATGCAGGTTTGTTACGTTCTGTAATGTACTTACATGTACAACCACGTCTGTATCAGTAAACTTAATCAAAGTCGCTTTAAATCTGGTTTAGAGTTCTTATGGTGAGAAGCACTTTCAATAACATTTGTCTTTCATATCAATTTCATCTACTCGATGTATTATTGTTTCTTGTAGGACATCAAAAGGCATCTTCCATTCTTGAGCTGATGACATCAGAGTTCAAGGATCACCTAGACATCTCAGACGAAGTGTTCCTACTTGACTGCAGAAAGACTCGTCAAACTGACATGCGGCGTCTTAAAGACCTTTTGACAAGCCTAAAAACCCAACTTGTAACAGTGAGTATTGTCGTCTAGTTGCAATATTTGATGCAAATTTCAACATTTCATCTACACTAGTACTTATGTTTTAAAAAATTCAGTTAACATTCCTACAACACTTAAAGATTCTAGACAAAAAACTAGATTTACAAGATGTATAGTGCATGCAGAACGTGATTTGTGTAGATGTAACAGCTCAATTCCATGGTATCTTGGTAATACATCTGCCTGATCACTTATTGTATTGAATCAATGTTTACTTTTCTTATATAGCATCAGCGAGCCATACCCAAACTGTGTGCTGAAATCATCAAGTGTCTACCCAAATGGACCAAGGAGAAGTGCAGCCCTAAGTGCCCCGTTCTGAGATGGACAGAGTACAAGGAGGCTGTGATGGAGATGATGGGGATCGACAGTCTGGCTGAAGAAGATTTTTTAAAGGCGTCTTCGCAGTATCTGAATCACCTTGGGGAGGTTAACAATAGCTTATACACTTTTTTGTTATTCTTTTTGCTGTTATTTGCAATCAGCCCTTGGTGAAGCATTTGCCATGGACGTGCTATTACTAATACAAATGCACTGTTCATGACAGTAAAGTATAGAAAAATAGCAAGGCAAAACGCATCAATTTTTGCTTTTGCCATTCCAAAGATATTACCATATTTGCGTTGAAATTGTCTAAAAATAACATTCTTTTTAAGCCGTATGTTGCAAAGTTCTAAGTCGGCTGTTAAGCTCATCCTGACGTAATGACATTTATAGTCACCGTTTAATCTCATTGCCTTTCGAGGGATTATTATATACAGTTATATGTTCAGAAGTGTGTATATATTGTGCAAATGTCAATGTTATTACACGAACTAACTATGCTATATTCATAATACTGCAAATGTTACATGAATGCCATTCACCACTTGTCGCGTACAAATTTCCCTTTCTTATTGTTACAGATCTTGCTTGTCTCCTCAACTGCTGAGCCCATTGTTGTCCTGAACCCAACTGGCTCTGCACGGAT
>NC_049990.1:16301284-16303086 GCF_000003815.2 Branchiostoma floridae | reverse complement strand
CTCCTCCGGGTTCTTTCCCCGTGTGCAGACTCGCCTGATGAGGCAGCTGAAGAATCGCCCGCTGCTGTGGAGAGACGGAGCCAAGTGTTTCGACTGTAACGTGGAAAGTCTCATCAAGCTCTCTCCAGACGGCCGTGCGGTCAACATCTGTGTGAGGAGCGAGCAGGCCGACAAGCCGAGCTGCCGACAGATGCTCGAGCTGATAGAGAACATCCTGACCAACGAGCTCGACGAGTGCAGCCCAGGTACCACTACAGAGGAGAGGGTGCTCAGCGCTCGTGCACTGAGGGAACACAGAGAAGAAGTCTACTCCTACAGCATGGATCAGATCGACAAGGCTAAAGCAGAGGACGGCATCGTCCATCACGACATCCTTGGCTTCTCAGAAGACGTCGATGACCTCCTTTATGGTGGAAGAGACGACGATGAAGAGGAGCAAGGAGCCGCTGGAAACACGATCAAACAGACGATTGTGTACGGGAGTGGTAACGTGTTTTTGAGAGCAGGTGACCATGCTCACATCGACATGCCAAGCGTCATGCAAGGTGACCTGGGACAACTTCAGTTGGAAGGAAGTTTGCCCGATGACCTGGGACAGCTACAGTTGGAAGAGAATGTGCCTGCTGACCCGGGACAGCTACAGTTGGAAGAGAATGTGCCTGCTGACCTGGGACAGCTACAGTTGGAGTAAAATTAGTCTGATGACCTGGGTCCCATGGCAGCCATCATTAAGTTAAAAAGAAATGGCCTTGGTTACATGGAATGACTTTGGTTGTAACCAAAAATGTACCTGATGATCCGCGACAAGTACAGATTAGAAAGGACATTTGTTCGTTGCTTTGAACACCAAACACGCCTGTTGAACAGCAATTTATTTTGGCCCCATAGTTGTCACCGCAGTTTACGGTGCAGTAATCAACATGTATAGATTTTGCAGAACTGAATTCACAGGACATTGTACCTTAGAGTAGCTCGGAAGATCTTCCCATGGTATGAGACAGTTAGGGAGGTGATGGCTTTGCTGGACAAATGCTGTTTAATTTGTTTTGAATGTCTAATCGCAGTACATGTGCTGTCTACACATTTTTCATTGGCTGAGCAACACCTGTCAATCAACAATGATTCCGAATATTGATGTAAGATTTATTCCTCCCCATGCTTGGTGGGGGCACTTTTGGTCATATTCATGATTTAAGATTTTCAGACAGCAGATAGTTTCTAAGAATGTGATGATAATAACCAGAACTAACTAGAACGAAATACATTATTAATGGCATGAATTCCGTCTCATGAATTCCTGACAATGAAAATGCATCCTTTGCAAGAAAATGTCACAGTTTTAACAATCATACTTTACCATTTTGCCATTTGCACGATTACCCAGCTCAATATAACAGCAACAATGTACGGACGAACATAGTTTTGTCAAAGTAATACTGTGTGTACCTGTAGACATTGCCTCAAGCATCTGTGACTACTCCACAATTACAAATTATAACGCCTGCATCTAATAAAATGCACTTGGTCTTAATTTGCGGAAGCACTTTATAAATGTTAGAAGCACCTTTTGCATGTACTTGAAAACAACGTATGGATGTACAAAATGTAGTTGGAAACACCATATGAATGTAGTTGGAAAAACCTTATGAATGTAGTTGGAAGCGTCTCACCAATGTAGTTGGAAACACTTTACTGCATTTTGCGAAAACACCCTATGAATATAGTTCAATTTTGTTATTTGCAGATTTGGCCTGACTGTAAAACCTTTTAATAATTAAGGGTTAATGACCCGCCCCGAGGTG
>NC_049990.1:16278199-16301172 GCF_000003815.2 Branchiostoma floridae | reverse complement strand
ATGACACCATATATACCGAGGAACAGGTGGGTCATTAACCCCTATTATCATATAGCCTACCCACACTGACCCATTTAAGAGTAGATTAGAGTAGAGTAGAGTTTCCAGATGAGTAGGAACGACAAATTCTTTTCTAAAACATACATCTTTTATTCAGTACATACATTTGAACAGTGAATTTGAACAACATAAAACTTTTATTCAGTACATACATTTGAACAGTGAATTTGAACAACATAAAACTTGTACGTGAAATGTATTTCTGTTCCAAGGCTTAAAATAAGAACAAAGTCGATTCATTATGTTACAAACTGTTGCACGCTCCGTATTTCTCCACTCGCCCATTCTCCAGTTTGTCGAGTTCGTTCGTATCAGGCGCTAAATCTCTGCCGGCTTTCCTGAGGTATTCCGGGATCCCTGTGCTTCACAGCTCTTGAGAATCTCGTTCACTACGAACCCAGACACGACTTCTCCGAAGAAAGGTAGCATTTTGGTCCTCCAGCGCCATGACCGCTACTCTTGAATGGGCGGGGGTGCAAATAATTTTATTTGCCATTTGCAGTTTAAATTGGACATGACTTGAAATAGATTTTATTGTCTTAAATATTATAGGTAATTCAATGTTGTTTTAAGACAGCAAATGTTTTCTTTGAACAAAGAAACACGCACTACCGATGTTAATAGAGGGAGCCATCCCCCCTGCCATGCCCACTTATTCCCCTATCTTGGCAGATGGACGATTCCTGGATATCTCATTCTGCTTGGCCAGCGTCATGTTTGTCTGTCCTCCTGATTGGTTTAAACTTTCAAAAGTTTTATCACATATGTGATAATCAAAAATTTAATGAATGGCTGTTACGGCGTCATAACCAGCATGAAATGGGGCCTTCTGATTGGCCCACGTCCCCTGGCTATATGATAATACTGTTTATTTCAGACATCAGCATTGATTTACTTTATTTCCCTTAATACTTTACACTGATTTTCAATAGATGGTAACAAGTAAGAAAGGGAAATGGTACAGCTCAAACTACTTTGGGAAATAGCGCTACCGGGCTAGAAGGATCGTATCATTTTTTTTGCGAAATCGAAAAATATATCAGACGTTGTAGTTAACATTGCCATATAAATGCAGGATTAAACTTTGCAGTTAGAATGTGTGGAGTGATTTTTAAATGCCTAGCAAAATAAGGTATGTCTCTGGCATACATCTTTCCCCGAGGCTCTCATATCCTGCCCCAAAACTTACAAGTTTGCTAGATGTGGGACAACTTAGACTAGGACGAGCTCACTGAGTTTGCTTCTCTGTCAGCCTGGATTTAAAGTAAAACGTAATCGAAGTCCGTGTTAACGTTATCGTAAAGTTCATTAACGTTTGCCACTTTGTTCTTATAGTCATCCTTGTGAGTTACAAAAACCTAATTTGCACTCAGGGTTTCCCCTTGCAATTACGCTATAAATCATTCTCAACAAGATTGGCAATGGAAAAAAATACATTGCCTGGCGACGGTGGGTGTTGTAGGTTTTTTTGACCAGTACGAAATGTGGAAATAGCATTGAAAATGGTTTGGCAGGTAGGTGCGCGTGCATAGACTGGAAACTCCCTGTCCTACTAACCCTGGCACCTAGCCCACCCGTAAGTTACATAAACTACAGCCAGCAAAAACGTACCAGGCCTAGTACAATAGTCTGCCAGTAACCTAAACATACGTCCAGCACTACAGTGTATAGTGGAGAATAAAAAAGTAAGAACCAACTGTTTCCAGCACTTCAGTCCTTGAATGACTTTCTTGCACCTAATCCACATGGCTGTCCTACTTCGTAATATTCCAGTCCATGGGATAACTTGACGGTTGAACTTTCCACACAAAATGGACGTCCTCACCACCCAAAGCAATAACAGTCAATGCACAAACCTCCCTCTGGCTTTTACCTACGTGACAGACACAGCAAAGCGTCCTCTAGCTGCCCCACAAAACCACCCTCTGCCTTGAAAGCTAAGTTGAAGGCCTGATGCAAGTGATCCTCTTCTTCACTATATAGACAACAGCTCTCTTCCTCTGCACCACGACTGGTTGATCCCCGAATCTCTACAGTTGCATTACACTCCTTGTCCTGCCAAAGTTCTCAAGGTACCCAGCATGCCCTACATTCCATTTTCCACCAAGGGGACCCAGCATGCCCTACATTCCATATTCCACCAAGGGGACCCAGCATGCCCTACATTCCATATTCCACCAAGGGGACCCAGCATGCCCTACATTCCACATTCCACCAAGGGGACCCAGCATGCCCTACATTCCACATTCCACCAAGGTGTTGGAGAGGCAGTGTTTGCATTCCAGTGAAGGTAGCAATGTAGAAATTTCAGTGGCAATGTTGGAATTCCAGAGAAGGAGGCAATGTTGGGCAGTGCCATTGGACTTCCAGCCAGAGTGGTGAAAGAATGTGCCCCCAATAGCCAAACATAGCAGGGTTTGACATGTTTCTCAGTATTGTACAAGATTATTTCATATGCCAACAGGATGGTGTTGGGTGCATGGCTGGCTTGCCCACCATCCATACATGTCCTTGTGATTGCAATTTTGCGTGTAACCAAAAAAAGATTTTGAACAATGTGTGTGTGTGTGTGTGTCTGTCTGTCTGTGGCCTTGATATACCTTTAGTATATGCCATAAAAACTACCAGTGTGTGAACTTAATATACCTTTAGTATATGCCATGAAAATTACCAGTGTGTGTATACCTTTAGTATATGCCACGAAAATTACATTTGGCTCTGAATATAATATAATCACAATTTTCCATCATTCAAGATGTAACATTTCCTATCTACCTATGGTATATGGTTATCCCTATCAGTTGACTTCAGCAGACCCAACCACCCCCCTGATCACAGCTTCCTATCAGTTGACCTGAGCTGACCCAACCATCCCCCTGACCCCAGCTTCCTGGAACATGACCCAAATTCCATTTCACATTCATTGAGGCTGTGGAAACATGCCTAGCATGCCTGTGGAAACATGCCTGTGCAATTCCTAGAATTTTTGCAGACTGAACATAATATATACCATTTGGCTTGCCCCTGAGGCGTCGCCAAAAACTGCAAAGTGAGCTGCAAAAATGTCGTGGAATGGATAATAATGTCCTACAATGGATATTAATGTCCAAGAATATTCATTTCGGAAAACTATTTTGTCGCAAATGTACGCCTTGCATATTAAACAGATTTTTGCAACATAAACAGGTAATGATTGCACCAGGTGGACCTCTCTAGTCTTTCCTTTCGTTCTTCAATTCTGTATGATTGTGTTTGGAAAAAAAAAGCACGAGTGATCAAATTTTTTTGACGCCTAACTATTGTGATTTCCTGGTCGTTTTGACCATCTTAGACTGCTCTACATTTCAAGCTTAAGGTTCCGGGTCAGAGTTCAAATCTGACCGGAGTTGACGGAAGGGTGATGTAATAGGCCGGAAGTGCGCTGTTTTCTCCCTATCTTTTGCTCCCTATTGCTTGGTGATCGTTATAGCTGATCATAGTTTTGTCGTATTTCCTGAAAAGCCCGTGGGTTGTATTATTTTTGTGCGAGGAGTATTTGGTTGGCCAGCGAAACGATTTTTGTATTAGTCCACTGTAACGGTGATGCATTTTTTTCGCCTGATGACCCAAATAGCAACTTTTTTTCATGCAATTTCGATGAAATTACGTTATCGAAGATTGCAAAAAAGTTATCACATCGAATTTTTATTTATTTTCATTTTACACAAGCATGAAGAATTTAGCTTCTCTGCCACGTAGGCCGTTATCCTGGGAAAATTAGTTTTTTCCAAGCAGCTTCGATCAAAAAAGGGTTTAAAAATGATACTTTTCGGGTCCAAAATTGAAATTTTACTACATATTCTACCCAAAAAAAAAGAGGCAGCAGACGATACCAATAGCTTTGTCGGAAAGAGGCAGTAAACGGATTTCCACCATATTGATTAAGTTTCCCGTCCTACGTTTCCTAGCGGAACTGTAGCCCTTCAGCCTGAAGCTGTCCGCCAACCTCCGTAAAAGAAACTCCGGTCCGATACCTTAAGCTTCAAACGCGCTTCAAGTCAAGCATAATCAAGTGGAGTCGTTTGGTGTAACGGCTGGGTGTTTAGCTGGCCCGTAACCCAGTGGTCTTGGGTTCAAATCCGTTGACATACCGCCGACCTTTAGCCCTTGGAAAAAGCACTCTACACGACTTTCTTTACTGCACTCTTGTGTGAATGTGTTCTTAGCTTCTGCTCGGGTCAATTACGGCATGTGAGTTTCTATCAAACATGAATATGGCATTTGGACGGTCCTACCTGGCGGTAGACTTAAACAAGAATTTGCTATTTGATGGAACGTGAAACTAAGTGCTGGCGATTTTCAATGTTTACATACAGTTTATAAGTGGGGACAATAAAGTGTTGATGAATAAACGCCTCTCCCTTGTTATGAGACATGTGACGGGTTGACATCGCAAGTCCAGTATACAGATCAGTACCTTTGTCGATCACCCACAGCGACTGGAATTCTGATTCGTATCCTGACCATAAACCTTTCTTTTTGAAGAACTTAAGCTTGTTATTGGATAGTCATTAACATCATTATAATGTGTATATAAACATCTACAACTGTCGCTTGGCTAAGTACGATAAAAATACATCAAAACGGACCACATGTAGCCGCAAAATCGGGTCGGACGAACCAGTGACCGCGCGTAACCACAAGGAAACGTGAGCCGTCAGAATAGTCAATTTACATACAAATCTGCATTGGATTTTTAAAAGAAAAGGAAGTTACAACCTATGGCACACAAAAATTCATTATGGGAAGTCTTTTGAATGGCACCCGTTATAAATAACGGCCAAGTGTTTGTCAAATCAAGGAGCTTTTAAAAGCTGATAAAAGAGCTGATAAAAGCTCTTTGGTCAAATATGAACATATAACGAAAAAGGCACCCCCGCGAAAGCAGCATAATGGTACCTTCCGAACGCGTTCCGACCCACCAGAGAGTGAAATGGCGTGAACACGGGGACTGAGAGAACCGAGCTGAAAGCGGGACGTGTTTATTAGCTTTAAATGCTATTTCCCCGGTCAAAATTGTAAAATTGATAGATGTGGTTATTTTATTAGCATTATAGCTTGCAGATAAATATTATCCAAGGGTATTTGAACTTAAAATTATGATATTTTTGGAAAAATCTTTGTTTTTGATGTTTTTGCCCCAAAATTAACTCCATTTCGTTTCATAATCCAAAATACCCTTGGACAGATTATTTCCATTATAAATAAACTCTTATCTAGTAAAAAAATCAAGGATATATTCCGTGTCCCCGCTGGGGAATCCATACATCAACGAATCAACAGTAACCAAAATCGTTATTTCTAACCCTAAATTACAGTGCATCAATTGAGATTACATGTGCATTTCATATGTATCACATGGTACTAACTCTGTATGAAGTTTCGTTACAATACGACCATGCGTTAAAAAGTTAGAAGGATACGCGTGTTTTCAACTAACTAGAACCGTGTCACATGCCGTAATTGACCAGAGTGTTAGGGACGTCCTTCGGATACGACATTAAATGGAGGTCCCGTGTTTTAAGAGAGATACAGCTCAAGAACCAACAACACTTATGCAAAAGTGGTGTAGGGGACCTTCCCGGTGTGAGCTGATCACTTAATCTGTCCGATTATGCAGCTTGCACTATTGAGAACAAACTTAATGTGTTACGCCAGGCGGTTTACCTGGTATACAACACAACAATAATGATTATATTCATGGAACAATATCTTGTACCAAGAACAAAATTTATCCCTATCTTCGAACATCTCAAGGCGTAAATGCCTTCCCAATCGATTTCAATTGATGAAAGCTAAAGCTAGACGGTGTAAAGCCATCTTTGAGCGTAATTTTTATGACGCAATCTCGGACCTGATGGCGAAGAACTCGTATGCGAACCCTGACCAGTCAACCTCGTTATACCCCCTTTCCACTAGGACGGCGCTCTCACCGCGCTCTCTCTGCGACCTAAAATTTAAAAGACCGCTCAACGAATTTTATAGAAAAGAAACGAATCTTTTCACACTTTGTGTGTTTTGTTGTCTTCTCAGTCACACTTTTACGATTTGTATGATAAACCCAGTGTGAAAGCGAAGGTTACACATATCATATGTAGGTCGCAGTGAGAGCGCAGCGCGATCGCCGTCTAGTGGAAAGGGGGCCTTAACGACGTCATTGGTTATTCATTAACTAAAAAGCGGAACTTTACGACACCGCCATTTTGGGTACGGTACTAGCTGCGAGTGGCTGGAGGTTTGAGATCATGTTTTCCTTCGGGTAGACAAAAGGAACAGGTACAAGTACAGGTAAGTTTTATTGTGTTTATTGTTAGAGATGCATGAGACGTTATGTTAAGATAGATTTGAATCTATAAATGTGCAACATTCAAACTAATATAACCACGTCTAATGTTGTTTTCAACCAACCACACACAATCCCTTGAAGAGCCAACATCGAAGTAGGCGCAAATGCCATTTACTTTTATAAATTATAGTGCTTGGATACTACTGTGTTTGTTAAGGCTCAGCCTGATTCATCGTTCAATAGGTTAACAAAAGCAAATTGAGCGTTAATAAGATTGCGATGTGCGATGTAAACATAGCTGTTATGTGAGGGAAGGTGTTGTAAGGGGACCCTAATCGACAATCTGTTCCGTCACAGTAACCTAATTGCAAATACTAGCACAAATGCAGTGTGGTAGTGAGACAAATATGTATGGACCTTTCGCGACAAGGTTGAATATACTGCAATGACAACTTATGAGAAAAGTTTGATCGGTACTTTCTGACCAGGAAGCTTCGCTTAATATATACGATACATGTTAAGAATGCCGTCTCCCGTAGCTTTCGAGGGACAACAAATCAAATGCCCAGTTGAAACTCGGACTGATCAAAGTTCAGCTCGCGTTAACTGTATCCGGTCACGTATATATAACATACACTGCAGCCAATCTATAGGTTACAAACCAACGGTGGGTTGCACCAATACATCGTTGTTCTGTTCGAAGTATGCACGGTCTGTGGAAAAGAATACTAAGTTGTGAGTTTATCTGTACAATAAAGGAATATTTGGCAAAGTTGAATGGTTTGTGAAAATAAGTCGAAATAAAGTACACAATGCACTAGAGCACTGGCCATCTGTTTATTCTTTTTATATTGTAGACTCTTTTATTCAGCACCGAGAGGAGTGACTGTGTAATGGGAAAACCTTTTTAATCTTTCAAAGATATTTTGATTGATTGATTATTTTCAATTCCACAGACACCTATAATGAACATATTTTTAAAGTTCTATTTGATGTAACAGTTGGTGTTGATATGAAATCGCCAAATATCTTGATGGTTTGAACATCAATATTCATGACGTTTCTAACTCCCAAACTCCATTAGCCACTGTCATCAGTATAACAAACATCGTGTAACTTAAAATGTGGGTGCAAAGGTTAATGTTAACTCATTGCAAGTGGAATTATGGGGACTAAACCTTCTTTTTGTGCAATCAATATTTGTGAAAAAATACATAACCACAAATGCCAGCAGTTTAAGTATTTATACATCTTAATAACAGGTATCAGGAGTAACGACCTGCCATGGACGAGGCCGAGTTTTGGGATGCTGTGCGAAAAGGTGACGTGCAGACCGTGAGGAGGGGTCTTCAGGCTGGGAGGGACGTCAATCAGAGGTCGACAGTGGTAAGGGTAACTACAGCTTATGTGTGTTTAGGATCTGGGAGGTTGGCGTTTCTATCCCTTCTTATATCACTTTGCTTGTTCGTACTCCATATGCAGATTTGTCATTGGCATCACATGATTTTTTTCAGCGAGTAGAGATTCAAGCATTCCCACTCCAAAACCTTGTTATTAGGTGTCCGATTCATGAAATTCCAATTGGAATGCACAGTGTTTCCAGTTTCCACTCGAGCTCTGTATGCTAGTGCATGTACATATGTGTCGTGCGATTGCATTAACCATATCTATCTGTGTGGAGTAAAGGATTGCATATCATCATAAAGTGTAGTACAGGCTATTAATAGAATTTTCAATTAATGATTGTTGGGAAATATCTACTAGTCTTAGAATGTTTTTGACCTCCTGCTTGTGCTCATAAGGCCATGTTGACTTGATTATATGGATGACATCCATTCAATTTTCGGATGTTTCCAAAGAAAGAAAGCTTACAACCATTCTGTAAACCATACATAGCAGCTGCAAAATGAGCATATATATGCCTTAGACTGAAACAAAATGTTGGAAAATAGATACGAAATGAAAAGTAATGCCTTAGGATGCCAAGAAAGTTATCTTAGATGTCCAAAAAGAAGATGTGAAATGAAGACCATTGTTTGGTATGTACCATATTCTGTGTGTTTACTCATTTGTTAAACAGTCATGACCACTTACATAAAAATATATAAAAAGGGAAACTTTTTTGGCAAAACATTTTTTATTCTCACGATTTCATCAGTTTTAGGGTTCCAGTAGGACGCCATCCATACAAACAAGCAATGACAGGCCGTGGTTCAGTTTCAATAGGAATATTTGTAATACATCCCAAAGTTATAACTATGTATTTTAAAGTGACTGAAAGTTATATTTCCTGTAAAACTTTAGGTTCTACAATGATGGACATTAATAACGTTATGCTGTCCTTGGAGGACTATTTGAATCCGCCGATTTACAAAACGGCTTCATTTGCTTCTCCACCTGTTCACTCAGACTGGCAGGACCGCACTCCATTTGGCCAGCATGAAAGGGAACACTGAGGTGGTGAAGCTGCTGGTTCAACTCGGCACTAATGTGGAGGCGAAGGACAAGGTAAGTACAGAAAATCATCTCATTTAGTCAGCCCACGATGATGATGAGTCAGAATAAATGGACAATAAATGATTGCTGGGCAATGTTTACTAGTCTTCGAATGTCTCCTGATCTCTTGGCTTAGGTCCATTAGCCATGACAGTGGTTAAATTTCAAGTTAGTAGTAGTATCTCTACTATCTTTGACAATCATACTAATGTATCGTAAAGAAGTGAGAATTGAAAATTATATTTTCTGTGTAAGTTTAGGTTTTACAATGACGAAAGTCATTATGGCCTGCTATACTTGGGGGTCTGTTTGAATCCGCCAATTTACAAAACGGTTTCATTTGTTCCTCCGTCTGTTCACTCAGGCTGGCGAGACCGCACTCCATAGGGCCAGCAGGAAAGGACACACTGAGGTGGTGAAGCTGCTGATTCAACTTGGCGCTGATGTGGAGGCGAAAGATAAGGTTAATACAGAAAATTATCTCTATTAGTGAGAAAGAAGGGACAGACAATGACTGTTTAGAAATGTTTACGAGTCTAAGAATGTTCTAGATGACGGCGGTTGAAAACGTAGTACGTAGAAATATTTTTACTACCTTCGACCATTATATCAATGTATCGTATAGAAGTAACAGTTGACAATTACCTTTTCTGTTTAAGTTTGTTATTTACAATGATGGACAGTCATTATAGCTTTCTATCCCCGGGGGTCTTTTTGGATCCGTAGACATACAAAACGGCTTCATTTGTTTCTCCGTCTGTTCACTCAGCATGGCTGGACCGCACTCCATGTGGCCAGCATTAACGGGAACACTGAGATGGTGAAGCTGCTGATTCAACTTGGCGCTGATGTGGAGGCGAAAGACAAGGTCAGCAAAGAAAATCAGTAAGAATAGTAAGAATAAAGGGACAATTAATGATTGTTAAGAAATTTTTACTAGTCTAGTTCCCTGATCTGTCGACTTAGGCTAGTTAGTTAGCTATGACAAGGGACAAATTTAAAGTTAGCAGGAATATTTGTACTACCTTCGAGAATTGTCTATAAATGTGTAACTTATAGAAGTGACAAATGACAGATTTATATCCTGTTAAAGATAAGGTTTACTGAAAAGCGGGAGAAATTCACGGCGCAAACAGAGCCCTTAAGTGCGAAAAGATAGACTCACTACTCCAGAAATTTCTGTCAGATTAGAATACCTGTTAGCATTGTATCAATCAAATAATTGCGATTTTGGCAGTCGAATAGTGACCAGTAAAGTGTTGATATGTTATCGTAACTTAATTTCAAAGATTGCTATTCAACCGCTAAAAATCGCAATCACTTGATCACCGAAATATTAAGCAGAATTACATATATATGTAAACATATATGTATATGTATGCACATGTATGTATATATTCACATTTTATGAGCAGCAAAAAAAGGAAATGAAAAAAAGCTTCTTTTATGAGCAGCTAAACGAAATGGAAATGAAAACGTTGTATACAACTACGATGAATTATCCTCGTACACGTACACAGGATGGGACAAAACCACTGGACCACCTACATGACCAAGACCGCAGACGTTTCCTTAAGGTAAGCAAAGGCTTTCAATGAAATGAATTTTGATAGAAAGTATACCATAGTCTTTTCCCGGAGTCAACCGTGGGTACATTTAAGAGCCTACTGCACACTGTTACATTTTGTCATCACGATAAAGGTTTTTGATTCGCGATTATGAAAAAAAAAATAGTTGGATATTTTGATTATGCATTATTGAAAACTTTAAGATAAAGCTAGGCAAAACTTATAAATTCAGGCAAAGCCTCCGTACAGAAAGACTGCATCTTAAGATGACGAAAGTTAAGCGTTTACATTGAACATCCAGAACCTGGCCACAGAGGTTTCCTACCACAAGCTGATGAAACAGTCCGGTGGGGTGAAAGTCGACAGGTTTAAACTGTGCATCTGTGGACCACAGGAAGCTGGCAAATCTACGCTCAAGGAAAGTCTGCAAACGGTACCATCTTTTTGTTGCTAGAAATCCTCTCCAATTTAAACTTTTCTGTCTCGAAGGAAATCAGATATTGATTGTGCAGGAGACAGATTTACTTTATATTACTCTTTGAAATATACTCGTTCTCAAAATTCGGCTTATCAATTGCTGTTTCGCCACCGTATCATTTCCATGCTTCAATGTAGCTAGAAAAAGTTCTATAACAGGTTTTGAATTGCTGCCGTTTTTACTGGTGTGGTACAAACTACCGGTAAGAACAGTATACGAGGGGCATTCAATAAGTAATGCCCCTGACCCATTTCCCATAGCAGGATATTAATGAAACTTGGCACAGTTATTAGTCTTTCTCTTCATAGGAAACACCCAGAGTTTTGCATTTCTCCCATCATTTGATGTAGCTCTGGACACCGTTCTTGTAGGACATCCCAGGTTGGTCCTCCGACAGATGCCTCATCAATGGCAGAAGAGGGACGACCAGGTCTGGGAGCTGTTTCCACAGACTTCCGACCTTGTTTGAATTCAGAATGCCAGCGTTTTACAAGGTCATATGATGGGGCATCATCACCATAAGTTTTTTTCATTTCATCAAAAGTCCCCTTTGGTGTGCGTCCTTTCAAATACAAAAACCGGATCACTGCGCGACACTCAACATGCTCCATTTCACACCTGGTCCATTTCACACCTGACTCAGTTCAAACACCAGTAAATCATTAACCACAGTTAGTTCAGAGCTGTTTTTTGCAACATAACCCATAGACATATGACTCATTACACATGCAAAATTCCATTTAGATCAGACAACTGGAAGTGGGTCAGGGGCATTACTTATTGAATGCCCCTCGTACCTTCTCTTGAAATCTTGACCTTTCTTCTATGGAATGCACTGACAGCCTTTTTGCCATCCATTTCATAACTTCATGTAGGGACCTTTCATCGCCTTCTTCCGGGATAGAATGACACCAGACCATCAGCCACACGAGCCCACCCCTGGTGTGAATGTGGGAACAACCAACATTCCCAGTGTGGGGGAGGTCAGTGTGTGGGACTTCGCTGGACAGTCGGAATACGCGGTCACCCACGGCATGTTCATGAATGCGGAGAACACCATCTTCGTCGTATTGTACAGCATCATGGATGATCCGCACACAAGAGAAAAAGGTAGCTAGAGAAAAAGGTAGCTAGACAGGCACCCTCTACATATTTGTATTACTAAGATGATTCTGTTTCAATACATCTAAACGGATTTTGATTATAACTCACAGGTCCACTGGTGGCTGTGTTTCATCAAGTCCTGCAACACAAAGAGCAAGCCTAACGTCATCCTCGTGGCCAGTCATGCGGACCTGGCTGATGCAGGTTTGTTACCTTATATCCTATTCCTGCCATATACTAATACAAAAAACTCAAAGGCAGCATTGCTAACTATCCATTGTTTCATTAGCTTGAAGCTATTTAATAGGTTTATGGCCCGATGTCCTCTCAATGGCGTTTGTGCTTTATAGAATTTTCATCTATTGAATATATGTTATTACCTGCATGTATGCAGGTATGGTTTTCACGGGCGTGGGAAAATTTGGAAGCTGGGGATTTAGGGCGCTGTATCTCGAGAATGGATGGTGCGAGCATGACGATTTTTGGTACGCGGGTTGGGGGTGGTGGCCTGACACTCAGGTTTGATTTTGGGCCTCCTGGCGCTTGAACTTGACATTGCAGGTGGCATTTTTTGTGTTTTGGGGGCACTTTTGGCGCTGTGTGTCCGGAATGATACGCGCCATTGCGACGATTTTTGGTGCATGGGTGGGAAGTTGTTGCCTGTTGCCTAGGATTGACTTTGGGCCTTGTCGCGTTTGAACTTGACGCGGCAGGTCGAATTTTGTGTCCGGGAGGGGTATTTCCGGAGTTATATCTTCTGAACGGTTGGTGCGGGCGCGATGATATTTGACACATGTGTTGGCGGTGGCTGAATAATTCTCAATTTTGATTTTGGCGCCCTTGGTGCTTGAACTTGACATTCCAGGTTACCTTTTGTGCGGGCACTGTGCGTGCGCTGTATCTCCGGAACGCAAGGTGCCATCGTGTTGCTATTTGTTACGTGGGTTGTTGCTGGTGTCCTGGTGGTCAGGTTTGATTTTGGGCCTCCTAGTGCTTGAACTTGATACTGTAGGTTGACCCTGTTTTTGTGTGGTTGGGGCATTGTTGGCAAGCAATATCTGCTTGGTTTGGTTGGGTTTGGGTTGATTGATAGGTCTTTAAGCTTAGGTGTAGAATTGTCATCTGTTTTTGCACTGGCTTCTGCCACCTTCAATGTATCAGGTTACTTTGTATCAACAGTGTTTCCAGCCAGATGACGGTTCAGTTCAGTTTGTACTAGTATCTGTTGCTGTTAGGTACAATTTGAGTTTGCTTCTTAGTCTTTGTGGTGTTTTGAGAGTTTAAAGTTCTGGTACAAGTTCCTTTACCCTGTTTGGCAATCAGAAGAAGATACAACTTTCTAAAGTGGAGGAGAAATGTATAGAGCTTGAGTGTAAGAGAAAGGTATGTATTATTATTATCATTATCTTCCTGTGTTTCTTGTTGTTTCTTTGGGGATGCCATTTCCGTATTGTATGCAGGTAATTTGTAGTTTGGGGCTAGTCATGGTTGCTTGATTTTTGGGCCTGCTTAATCTATAGTACATATATGGTTCAGTGATAGAAGCTTTGTTCTATTTTAAATTTGGTATCGTTTGTTGCATTTTGTCACTTAGGTTTAGGTTTTAGTTGGATGGTTGAATAAAAATATCATATCACCCTGGGGACTAACTGTTGCTGCTGGATGGGGGCTACCACTATTCATGTTGTCTATGGAACTACTGTAAAAACTTAATTGGTCAAATTATGCAAATAACCTTCCAGTGTCAAGTGTTATAGCACTCCAGAAATAAATCTTTAATGAATATCATTGCCACACTAAGGAGATTTAGCAGCTGCATTAGGTCAGTACATTGAAATAGGAAGATATCAGTACTGAATATATCATATGTGACAGAATAACTACAAGGGCCATCTGAGACAAAAAAAGGTAGGAAAAGTCGTCTCAACAAATTCAAGGTACTGTGGTTGGTTACATGGTTAAGAAATCCAAAATAAGTAATGTTCATCCATGCCCAAACTTACACATTCCGAAAATAGAATTTCAGACTTTTGCATGGTGCACATTTTCCAACCACGCAAACACGGACAAAAAGGGAAAAAAATACACAATAGGTCTACAGACACCCAATACATTTCATGCAGGCCTGAGGTCTACGAACTCTTGTTATTGATTGTAGGACACCAAAAGGCATTGTCCCTCCTTGAGCTGATGACGTCAGAGTTCAATGATAACCTGGACATCTCAGACGAAGTGTTCCTGCTTGACTGCAGAAAGACTCGTAAAACTGACATTCGGCGCCTTAAAGATCTTTTGACAAGACTCAAGACCCATCTTCTAACAGTGAGTGATGTCGTCTAGTTACCAATTTCAAAATTTTATCTTCAATTTAGAGAAAAAAAATGTTTGCTAAACATCCACACTGCACTTATATATTAACTGGACAGACTAGATTGGTAAGATATTGCAGAACGTGTGGCAAAATATAATTTGTGTAGATTTTATTCCTCACTTTTATTTTATCTGATGAATACATCTGTCTGATCACTTCTTGTATTGAACGAATGTTTACTTTTACCATATACCACTTTTACCATATACCAACAGCGAGCCGTACCCAAACTGTGTGCTGAAATCATCAAGTGTCTACCCAAATGGACCAAAGAGAGGTGCAGCCCAAAGTGTCCCGTTTTGAGATGGACAGAGTACAAGGAGGCTGTGAAGGAGATCGACCGCTTGGCTGAAGAAGATTTTCTCAAGGCGTCTTCGCAGTATCTGAATCACCTTGGGGAGGTAAACATTCGCTACTACAAGCGTATTTTTCATGACTATAAAGTATTTAACCCTCAAACCACCGTAGCTTTTTTGTGACGTAGATTACCGTATGGGGTCAAAACTGACCCCAAACGTTTTGTACCAATACAGATTTTTGTGTGACTCTTTTTGTGATTTGTATATATGTATAGTTTCATTAATCTATGTGGGACAGTTTGACATGATTAGGTGAGAATACTTCTAGCTCATTATCATAATTTATGCAAAAAATCACGAGGACCACGTTTTGCACCAATGCTATTCAGATCGGGAAGGAGGTTTTTGATGCCTGTACCAACTTCAATGCCGTATAGCACCAGAATGGCTTATGCTAGGGCCACCGAACTTGGTAGATTTTTAGAAAATGTTGAAAGCAAACAATTTTAGTGAACAAAGTATGTTCATCATTTTTCATGTTGCCATGGCAACGGAATTCTGACAGACATATTTATAACGAAATTTTCTAATTTTGTATTAAACATTTGAGTTCTAAGGTTTTCTTAGCAAATAACAGTTGTTTATCACATCTTATGAAATTCAACGTAAATTTCATGACTCAATATTCATAATTTATGCAAATTTGATGACGTCATCAGCCAAAATCCAAGATGGCGGCCGAGATTACCTAGATGACGTCATAATGTCGTCACATAACATGATGATGGCACAAAAGTTATTACAATAATTTTGGCTTACAAGTACATCATTCTCTGAAAGTTTCGTAATCCTACGATAAGTAGTTTAGGTGTGGGTCGCAAAAGTTTGTTTTAAAAAAATGCTGGGGTCAGTTTTGACCCCACTGGACCATGTATAAACTTTCTAGGATAACTTAATCAACAATGAGCCAATCTCGGTAAAAACGTGTAAGAAGTTATAGGACATATATACAAACAAACTCATGGAAGGAAATTTGTTTTCGACCAGAAATGCCATAATGGCACACATCGATATACGCCTGCGGTCAGTTTTGACCCCATACGGTGGTTTGAGGGTTAAAAAGTAGCAAGACAAAGTGACATAAGACTTCTTTTTTGCCATTCCCATGAACACGAATATGATATGATATAATGATTGTGATATAATGATTCCATTAAATGGGTGTTATTATCAAACCATTGAAATATAAAAAGTGTTTATGACACCAATATACAATATTTTTTTAGTTTATGTAAAAAGAATAGTCAAATTTGTAAAACTAAAAATATTCACACTTTCTGATGTTATTAAACAAATTAAAAAAATTCAAACATTGACTACATGCCTTTTATGGAGTCACATCGTTGCAACGAACACGGAGCCGTTTCGACCTCGGCATCTCGCACCACAGCTTGAGAAAACATTGTTGATGAGCAAACAGTTTATTTTTGTGATTACATACCAAAATTTTTACAATATTTGCCTTGTAATTGTCTCAAAAGAACGGCCTTTTCAAGCCGTACAGTGTTAAGTTCCAAGTCGACTTTCATGTTTATCGTGATGTCATGACATTTATAGTCACCATTTTATCTCATTAACTGCTTAAAAGCATCAATCAAGAGATGGAGGAATAATTGTATAAAGTTACATGTACAATAACATCAGAAGTGTGTATATATTTTGCAAAAAAAACTATTTTATCATATATCATATCATATTATCATATACAAAACTAGCATGGTGAACATTTTGAAGTCATTGGTGTCGTAAGCACTTTGATCTCATGATATATAATGATACTGCAAATATTATATGTAGGTCATTCAGCACTTGTCTCATACACGTTTTTATTCCATTTTGTTTCAGATCTTTTTTGTTTCCTCAACTACTGAGCCCATTGTTGTCCTGGAACCCAACTGGCTCTGCACGGATGTCTTTGGCAAAGTGATGGCACCAGCAAACTTCCCCATCCATCTGAGAAGAAGTGAGGGTATTGGTATCGTCACAAAAGAAGAGATCCAAAAAGTGTTCAAAGACGTCACCACCGATGTTGATCTCCTGATCACCCTGCTGCAAGAGTTCCAGCTCTGCCACACCTTTGATGGACAGGAGTTCATCATCCCCGGGCTCCTGACACAGTCCATGCCTCCAGAGAAGTGGCAGCCGACCGCATACCCCGCCAAGACCGTGTACTTCGGCAAGCAAGTCCGGTGTGCCGACACCACCGACATGTTCTCCTCCGGGTTCTTTCCCCGTGTGCAGACCCGCCTGATGAAGCAGCTGAAGAACCCCCCACTGCTGTGGAGAGACGGAGCCAAGTGTTTCGACTGGAACGTGGAAAGCCTCATCAAGCTCTCTGCAGACGGCCGTGCGGTCAACATCTGTGTGCGGAGCGAGCAGGCCGACAAGCCGAGCTGCCGACAGATGCTCGAGCTGATAGAGAACATCCTGAATAACGAGCTCGACGAATGCAGCCCAGGCACTGAAACAAAGGAGAGGGTGCTCAGCGCTCGTGCACTGAGGGAACACAGAGAAGAAGTCTACTCCTACAGCATGGATCAGATCGACAAGGCCAAATCAGAGGACGGCATCGTCTATCACGACATCCTTGGCTTCTCAGAAGACGTCGATGACCTCCTGTATGGCGGAAGAGACGACGAGGAAGAGGAACAAGGAGCTGTTGGGAACACGGTCCCACAGTCGATCGTGTACGGGAACGTGTTAATCACAGCAGGGGATAATGCTCACATCGACATGCCAAGCGTCATGCAAGGTGACCTGGGACAGCTTCAGTTGGAAGGAAGTGTGTCCGATGACCTGGGACTGCTACAGTTGGAAGGGAATGTGCCGGATGACCTGGGACAGCTGCAGTTGGAAGAGAATGTACCTGCTGACCTGGGACAGTTACAGTTGGAAGAGAATGTACCTGCTGACCTGGGACAGCTTCAGTTGGAGTAAAATGGGTCTGATGACATGGGACAGCTACAGTTAGAGCTATTGACCTCGGTCCTGTGACAGCTATAGTTAAATGTTATGGCCTAACTTCAGTTGGAAGTAAATGTACCTGATAATCTTAGACAGGTACAGTGCAGTATAGTAAGAAATTTTGTTCATTACTTTGAACATAAAACATGTCTAGTGACTTTGAACAGCAATAGCCACATCGTTATCAACGCAGTTTGCGGTGCTGTGATCAACACGTACCAAAGTGCCGGTACACAGCTCAGAAACTAGAGGACAATTAATCTGAGAATAGCTTAGATGAGCTTCCTATGGAATGAGGCAGTTTAGGCAATTGACGGCCAACAGTTTTTGCCATAGAAATCCCCTAACAGCAAAATCACTTTAAGATATGAAAAATGTATCTCTAGTCTTTCTATGTGGGTCGAAAGGTGGTCCCTAGTTGGTGTAAATGTCCACTCACAGAATGTGTGACGTCCATACATACATCGACAGCTCTAGAGCAACATCGATCAGTCAATCATTAATACATTCCTAAAATTGCTATTAGATTAGTGCACTCATGTGTTTGTTTGGGTTAAGATCACTTCTGACATGTTTATGATCCTCAGGCAGCAGATAGTTTCTAAGAATGTGATGATGAGAACCAGAACAAGGCAGTTGGAATCTATTGTTAATGGCACTCTAAATTGAAAGTCTCCTGAATTTTAGACAATGAAAATGCATTATTTACAAGAAAATCTAACAGTTGTCATAATATACGATTTCGCCATTTACCACTTATTACACGATTATCAAGACCAATATACAAAAACCTTTAGACATCCATAAAATATTTTGAGCTTAAGTATATGCTTCATATTGTCTCGTTGATTATGCAAATAAAGCTGTAAAAAGCTTGATCTTTTATTTTGGTCGTCTTTACGGCATGCATTGTTTGTGTATGAATCCTTTAATATGGCCGAATTACATGTTAACATTCTATCATAAATTATTCAAATGAATTTGATATTTACATGATCTATGTACACCATTAACTAACGTCACAAATAGGTGATTCCTATTATTTTATAGCACTTTAACATTAATCATGCAAATTGGATTCATTTGCATAATTATCATCTGTCAGTGTTTCACTTTCCAAAGATCATAATTTTTTATGCAATACTGATTTGATTACATGTATGACATCCTTGTAACACTTGTAGCTCTTGCAAACATTGCAAAAAAGATACAAGTCGGGCTCAAAAAAGTTTCCTTCATTGCATTTAATCAGGAAGGTCTTACAAATGAATAAACTTACATGATATACCAGATAATAATTCCTTTTTTAGTTACTACTAATATTTTCTGGAATTCTTTGCTCAGAGCTCAAAATACTTTTTGTTCAAGGAGACAGTTTTCGACAAAATCAGTACATTTTCAACAGGTAAAGTGGTATTGTTTTACATAAATATCCATTTCCAATTACCCAAGTTATTTTTGCAGCTTCTTTGTAGGGTTAACATAATTGATACATGCACACATCATCCATATACTATAAGACAAGTCCATTTATAATTATAGTACCCTGAGAAAGACAAATTGTCTACTGATAATGTATGCCATGGTTGGTTGTGTCGGTACAAATTAGTACTGGTAGGAAACTGATATTTCTTGCTGAACCAGTTATCTTATCACCATATACATATCTGAACAACACCCTACGTATGCCCCCAACTTGAAGCTAACTTGAAGCAAATTTTGGCTTTTGAGACGTTAAAAAAGTGCAAACTTTAACCAATTAAACAGTACTTTTTATTTGAAAAAAATGAGGATACCAAAATACTAAAAACCATGATCACCATACATGGGCTAGCTAGCATAAGCAGGTAGTCCAAACTCTTCTGGACGGAAATCCTCCAGCGAGTTTAAAACGAGAGTGCCATTGGTGCAGAGGCTTCGGTCCAGGTTTGGGTGTGGCACCATGACAACCTGCATCCCAGCATTCAGTGCAGAGTCCACACCATTCGGTGAGTCTTCAAAAGCCAAGCACTGAAACAGAAAGAAGCTTTTCTCAATAAGAATGCCCTGCAAAATATACAACATGTTTGTTTCTCTGTATTGTATTGTGCACCTGGTAAGTTGTCTCATGGCATTACATATAGAATAATTTATTTGGTCCAATAACACTGGAAAGGACTTGTACAAATTTTCAGTTATTTATAAGTACAGTGGGATCTTTCATGTTCCTGAGATGTAGTTCTCCTCAAACATAGAACCCCCATTCAACATCATTTCAGAGGGACATTCCAAACTGCAGTTATATGTAGGTAGTGCTCATTTTCCCCTGAATGTAGGCAGGATCAGTGATCAACATCTTTCATCCGAACAGGATACCTGACACATCCCCGTCTTGTATATTTAGTTAACAAAAGGGTATGTCACGCGGTATTACCCAGATGGTGCGAAAGCACATCGCTCAATTGACATAGTGAGGAAAGTCGACTATCAAGTGCCTTTCCCAAGGGCACAATATCAATGGGCATGTTAGGAGATCTGAGCCCAGGACCTCTTTGGACTAAGCCACACTGACGCCGCAATGTTTCTTTCACTTTAGCCTTAGTTTAGGTGCACACCCCTACTGAACAATGTTGAATGACCTGAGTATTTCTGAATAGTCTAAGTATAAGAACTCGTTCTTGTGAAGTAAGAGCGAGTTATCTTACTACATGCAACTAGTAAGTTAACTCGCTCTTACTTGTAGTATATACCTACCTGGGCTGGGTTGGGTTTGTCAGGAAACCTTGTTGCAGGCACCAGGAATGCATCAGCATGAGGCTTGCCATGTTTCACTTCCGGGTCACTTCCACAGGTCACCAAGGGGTCAAACAGCTTGAAGAACTCCCTGTGATTGGTCGTCTTGGTGTTGAACTTCTCCGCGTCCGATCCCGTGGAGAGACCGATGGGGACCCTGTGTTTGTGAAGGTGACGTACAACCTTCTCTGCACCTTGAAGGACATATGAATTCTCATAAAGAAATCTTCTTTAAAAATGTACCAAGAAATAAGTTAAAGAATCAACTCCCAAAAACATTTTACACCATGTCAGTATTTTGTCGATAAAGGTTAGACATCCTAGTAGCAAATATGCCAAAAAGAAGATATCTCAGGGTCGGAGTCCTCATTATCACTGACAAAGGTAGTGTTGATATGTTGTCATCTTTTAACCACTTAGTATGTTCATGCAGGGTATCTTACCATTTGACCCAAGACACACCACTGAAAATATTGTATGTTCAACTCTACTTAGGGGAAATGCACTCTTATCTCCCATTCAAAATTGTCTTTTATTTGATGTTGTATTCAAGTTCATCCAACAGACAGGTCGTTTTTGATTTTAGTTGATTATATAGCCTATATTTGATTTTTCCTAAGTTTGTAAACCTTAGCTGCACGTTCACTCTGTTACTTGATTCTTTGTTTATTTTCACGTCGTTATCATTATCTTTTGACTATGTTATTTAGTGTTCGTTATTTTGTATGTGTGTCCTTATTTTTGTCATGTGTAAGAGGAGAAGACTCAGATAAGCAACTTTGCTTTTTGTCAAATCCCCGTTAAATAAATGTGAATAAAAAAAAAAAGGTGGTGCATGCGATCTGATCATCTAACCATTTCCAAAATCATATCTAGTTGCTTGAGTAACTGCTTTTTGGCATGTCAGCCCTGTTTTGTAATTTGCAAATACATAATGAACAGATCGCAACTAAAACTGCCAAATACGACCTCTCAGGGAACAGTACTGTAAATGCAGAAATGTTTGTAATCTGGTTTTATAATCAGTTTTCGTGGTGGCCACTTCACAGCAACCTCAAAACCACCGCAAATATTTTCCACTACTGTATCGGTGACTACAGTATATAACTCAAAACTACTCCATTTTCTCGCTACTGTAAAATTAAATGCATACTATTAGTAATTCCCCCTAAAAGATACAACATATTCAGGTACACTAACCAGGTAGCATCTCCGCTGTTGGCATGAGTTCAGCATATCTTTTGGTGGTCCATTCATGGTAATGCTCCTCAGTCATGGGAAGGTCTGTGGGTATTCAGAAGTGAGTGAAATGGAGGAAATAAAATTCAATTCCATATGCAAATACAGAAAACATAATTGACAACATAACTACTTGAACTATTGCAGAAAAATGTCCTGAAAAGAAATTTAGAATTAGATTGATCATCTTTTTCAGGTTTTGATCAAAGCAATCCAATAAACACAATTTAAGTTACAAATACAAAATGAAATGAAAGATTGAAGACACCAGCATTTTTATCATTTCACTAATATAGCATTACATTTCCAATACTATACACTGTTTCTCAACATAAAAGGGTCCTAGGATGGGAGGGTCTGTTTAATATATGACTTATCCTGCCACAACAGAAATGAGGACAGGTCGAATGGAAAATGATTCTACAAATTGATATTTTCATCACATGTTTAATGGAAAGTATTAGTCCCTTGTCGATGGTCCACCCCCCTCCCTCCTAAAATAAAAGACTTAGGTCAGCACATGTTTTTTGTTAGGACTGGTCGAAAAATCTTTTCCTTGGCACCATTAAAGGAACAATGGACATTGTGGATTTGCGGAAAAAGCTGTCCAGTCCGCACAGTGTAACAAGCATAAACCAAACCAGTACCTAATGTCTTAATAAGGTATGAGGCACCCTGTTGAGGCGTCATCCCCATCATTTTGGCCTTCATCGTCCAATCAAATGTCTTGCCATATGGTGTCACGAGTTCCTGGAACACTTTGGTGTAGATGTCTTCTGTGTCTGCAGGAAAGATTGGAAAATATAGGTTTGAGGTGAGGTAAGAACAAACAGAAATCTACCCAATCTTACTGCGTAAAAGGATTATCACCTTTTTGCCATCATTTTAAAACAATATTGCCATAAAGGAGTTAAGGGTAAGGAGGTTGAACCTCAGACTGAGGATAAAGCATGAAAATTTTTCGTCAACTAGAAGTGCAACAACGGGTTGCCCCTACCGTTCTCCATACAGTGTGTTGAGTTCTTTTGCATGCAGAGTTTGATGCTGAGGCTTATGCCTGAAGGTCCCTCATACACAGGGACCCTGGATTTATGTCACCATCCAAAATGACGAATGAATCTCTTACAACATGTTCAAGCTGAGTTCATCTGTGACGGTAGTTAACATAATGATACAGTTTTTAAGACTTTATATCCGTACACAAAATAAGCGCTACCAACAAGCTTTTCATCAGTCC
>NC_049990.1:16269169-16274340 GCF_000003815.2 Branchiostoma floridae | reverse complement strand
GAGGTTGACCGCTGACCCTATACAATAATAGAATCAAACTCTGGCCTACGGATCCACGCACACCAAATCAGATGGCAAAGCAGCAGGGTTATCATTTTCATCATTCATTCAAATGGCTAACCCACAGATTGGACATCATCGGATAGGACGTTAAATAGAGATCTTGTGTCCTGAGGTCACCTAAATCATGTTAAAGAACCCACCACACTTCTCAAAAAGAGAAAGGGTCCTTCCCGTTGTGTTCTGTCTAGATATGCATCATATACTGTTTATTCTATAATAGATGCAGCAGTTTAGCGTGTATGCATTACAAACAAATCATAAATTGCAGTGAATGAGCGGACATGACGAAGTGACTAGTTCCTTGAACAGCAGTAAAATTTATTCAATCAATATACAGATATTCGTACTGCTTCCGTCACTTATCTTACTAAATTCATTTTGAAATTCATAAGTGCAGTTCCTTGTCGCCTTGCATTTTATTCAACTACATATACTCAAAGGCTATGAAATAACACTACAGGCAGCAAGGCAAGAGGCATTCAAAAGTTCAATGTGTACCTTAATATGGTATTTAGCAAAGAAACTGCACATAACACTAGTTCACCTTTATCTGTGGGGTAATATCAGTTTCAAAAAAAGGGTACTTTGGGACATCAAGTTCACATCAATGGACGGTAGTTTTAAATTGAAATATTTTCAAAACATTGCAGTTTGAAACCGATATTCATCGACTTGACATCGCTAAATACTGTTTTTAAAAACAATGGATATAGGTTACCACACGGATAAAGGTCAACTAGCATTACACAACACCTATGAAAAGTAGTGTAAGGATTTGAACACCAGAAATTTTGCCACACACACAAAATTAACTATCCTAACATCCTTTTTTCCTGAGGTCAAAAGAAATCAAAGTTTGTATGCAGAATATTGGATTGATGCATCTTGCACAAATACATTTAAAACCGCACTTGGACAAATCTTAGAATACAGTTCATTCAATGTACATGTATGAGGGGTGATCAATAAGTTTGCGTTCTCGAAATGTTATTTCTGTCCAGCAAAAGAAGTTTTTGTCATGCATGAAGAATAATTCACCCAAATCTTCTACCTACTGCAACACATTACTGTTGGGTTTTCAACTTAAGAGATATCATTCCACAACTCTGTTAAAGTTTGCTATGATTGTGGATCATACTGCGTATATACATACAACTCAGATCACATGTGCCAAATGTAAACCATCATGATAGTAAGAACACTATACTATCAAAACTACATTAAATACCAAGCATTTCTAAAAGCCAAACATTATCAAAAATCAAGGCATTAACAGACATACAACTGATGTAGGTAGGGCAAAAGAACATAACAATGATAGTAGTATACAATTGTGATTAATCTATCCTACTTTGAGCAGAAATGAAGGCATTGGTAGTGGTAAAATGTCTCCACCCCTAAGGCATTGCCAAAAAATACATTATAAAGTATATCTGTATAATTCCTCTGTTGGCAGGCTCAGGAAATAAAAGGTGTGTTGACGGTTAAAGAAATTTTTCTCTCTTAGTAGATTTAGGGCAAAGTAATGCAGCAAATTCATCTAAGCAATGTAAAACTGAAATACATCAGGCACTGGAATTTTCAACATCACATTGTAATGATACAGATATACATGGGCAAGCAAAAATATATTGATAAGCTAAACCGCTAGGGTCAGCAGGTCTATGCTAGGGTCAGTGGGTTAACTGGAGACATTTATTTTCATTGGCCTCAGAAGTGGGAAAATGCCTCCACTCCTGTGGCATTGCCAAAAAAGACAAGACATACTATCATAAAGTATATTTGTATGATCCTCAGTGGGTATCATAGTATGATCCTCAGTGGGTATCATACAGTTTGGATGCCATGGGATGAAATGTATCAAATACAAGGAATGCCATTCAACAATATACATATTATATGATATGTTGTCAAATGAGTTTGGCATCAAATCTCTCTTTCAATCAGTGCTCCAATATATGTTTACAGCAACAAAACAATTTGTTTGCAATAAGGTACACTGTCATATATGAACATGTGTATACTATTCTTGTATTAAGAGGAAACCTTTGTGATACATAAATTTGACTAGGACATTGTAAGAAACTTTGGCTTTTATCATCTCTTAAATTATGTCTTATTCTAAGTACAGTATGCTTCAGATGACTCTTGGCTACCAATCAAAATATCTCGTACCCTTCCCCACCCCCTCCCCCTTTACCTACCCCACCCCCCAGAAACTCTTCCAATTCGTCCACTTCCTTCTTTTTGTACTTCTTCTTTTTCTTCTTCCCTTCTCCTTCATCAGACACTTTCTCCTTCTCTCTCTCCCGGTGTTTCTTGTGTTTCTTCTTGTGGGACTTCTCACCTTCATCTTCTCCATCACTCCTGCGATCTTTCTTTTTCTTCTTCTTCTTCTTCTGGCCCATGTCTTCCCTGTCCCCTTCTCCCGACTCTTGTCCTGACAACGGCTTGCTGACTTTCTCTAAGAAATCGAAATCCTCTTTCTTAAGTTCTACTGCAGCTTCTGCTCCATCTAAGCTGATATCATCTACCTTTGATACCAACGCATCAACTTTACCCTCCCCTCCTCCTCCTCCTAACCAATCATCAAGCCCCTTCTGTTCATCCTCACTGGAAATGTCTACATCGGCAGCTATGATTGGTTGATTCGTGTCCTCATCACCGTCTGATTGGACAGTCTCTTGGACCTCTTCTGCATCATTTGACACAGTGTGAGGTTTTGTAGTGAAGGGGTCAGAAAGGGGTTTGAGGGAGTCTGTTGTTTTCTGTGGCTGTAGGATGGGGGTCTTCGATGTCTGCGTCCTTGGCGACCACGGGTTCGTCTTCGTCACTGGAAAGGTCGATGTCCAGACTTGTGGACGCCAATTTTGCAGGAGCCTGATTCGGCATCTCATCCTCCGAATCAATCTCCTCTGCAAAGCCTGCCACCATGGGGTTTCCTATTGTCAGAACATGAGAAATGAAGAGAAGTTTTATTTCACATTGCATAGGAAGAGAGTATTCCTTGCAATTATGCATTACATTACATAACATAGTATCTTACCCTGTAGAGATTGGCCTGTCTCATAAACATGGTCCATCTCTTATTAATAGCTTAGCATAATTGAATATTCCCGTAACATACTTGCCCCAAGCTGTACAGTTGTGTCTTAAGGATTGAAAACGTGCTTTGACAGGCATTCTGAAGTTTGATCCCCATTTTACTAGCTGCTTTTTTATAGATATTCTGAAAGAAGCGACGAAGTAAGGGCCACACATTTAGATGGAGATGTTTTCCAGACTATAGGGAAACAGTCATCTTTGCATTTTGATGCACGGTTCTAAAAAGAATAAAGGAATTTGACCCCCTTTGAGGCAAGACGCCTAAAGACACCCCTTACCCTGGGGAGCAGATTCTCTGACAAGCAGAACATTCTGATTGAACATGGATATTATTACATTACAAGTGACCTGTCTGACAGTAACTTTGCCGTATTCCACAAAATTTGCACATCAAAATGCAAGAAATAGTGTTTTAGAGAGTCAGAGTTATGAATTTCAACATTTTCTGAGGGAGGATACCCCTGGAGCTCCCCATACAATACTCTCCTTTGTGGCACTTGAAGACTGAAGTGACACAGAGTTAGAACAGCATGTCAGAGGAGACCTAAAGAACTAGTGGGTGGATGTTACAATCTAATAAAAACTTTCATCATTGCTCAAACGAACAAACAAACAAATAAACTAATAAATATTACCTTCAACATCACTGTCCGAGTCCTCCATATTTGCTGGATCTGCAGTCCAGACCGGTGCAGGTTTGGAAGGTTCCGGTTCGTCCAAAAACCGGCTGTCTAAACCTTCATCTGGAACGAAGTCCTCCACCGCCTTGATGGATCCACGCACACCAAATCAGATGGCAAAGCAGCAGGGTTATCATTTTCATCATTCATTCAAATGGCTAACCCACAGATTGGACATCATCGGATAGGACGTTAAATAGAGATCTTGTGTCCTGAGGTCACCTAAATCATGTTAAAGAACCCACCACACTTCTCAAAAAGAGAAAGGGTCCTTCCCGTTGTGTTCTGTCTAGATATGCATCATATACTGTTTATTCTATAATAGATGCAGCAGTTTAGCGTGTATGCATTACAAACAAATCATAAATTGCAGTGAATGAGCGGACATGACGAAGTGACTAGTTCCTTGAACAGCAGTAAAATTTATTCAATCAATATACAGATATTCGTACTGCTTCCGTCACTTATCTTACTAAATTCATTTTGAAATTCATAAGTGCAGTTCCTTGTCGCCTTGCATTTTATTCAACTACATATACTCAAAGGCTATGAAATAACACTACAGGCAGCAAGGCAAGAGGCATTCAAAAGTTCAATGTGTACCTTAATATGGTATTTAGCAAAGAAACTGCACATAACACTAGTTCACCTTTATCTGTGGGGTAATATCAGTTTCAAAAAAAGGGTACTTTGGGACATCAAGTTCACATCAATGGACGGTAGTTTTAAATTGAAATATTTTCAAAACATTGCAGTTTGAAACCGATATTCATCGACTTGACATCGCTAAATACTGTTTTTAAAAACAATGGATATAGGTTACCACACGGATAAAGGTCAACTAGCATTACACAACACCTATGAAAAGTAGTGTAAGGATTTGAACACCAGAAATTTTGCCACACACACAAAATTAACTATCCTAACATCCTTTTTTCCTGAGGTCAAAAGAAATCAAAGTTTGTATGCAGAATATTGGATTGATGCATCTTGCACAAATACATTTAAAACCGCACTTGGACAAATCTTAGAATACAGTTCATTCAATGTACATGTATGAGGGGTGATCAATAAGTTTGCGTTCTCGAAATGTTATTTCTGTCCAGCAAAAGAAGTTTTTGTCATGCATGAAGAATAATTCACCCAAATCTTCTACCTACTGCAACACATTACTGTTGGGTTTTCAACTTAAGAGATATCATTCCACAACTCTGTTAAAGTTTGCTATGATTGTGGATCATACTGCGTATATACATACAACTCAGATCACATGTGCCAAATGTAAACCATCATGATAGTAAGAACACTATACTATCAAAACTA
>NC_049990.1:16244494-16267743 GCF_000003815.2 Branchiostoma floridae | reverse complement strand
ATCCCTGGATGTACAAGTCATAATTCTGCTCCTCCGATTCCGAGTGGATGCCGATTTCCTCGATCATCGCCATCATGTCCCGCTTGTTTGTGTCGAGTTGCCGTAGCAACGTCTCCCTCTGTAGCTGAAGAAAGGGGATGTTGAAGAACTTGTGGAGATACTTCAGTCCGAACCCGTTCCTCATGGAAGACTCGGCGAACCGTATGTCCGCCGCACCCTCCGGTCTGTCCAGCCCCTCGATCCAATAGATGAGGTGGTCGGCGCTGATGACACGATGCTCGCCCATGTCGCGAAAATTCGCCAGAATCAAGACGGGGATGTGTGCGGGCACTTTGGGTAACTCGCGTGCCACGTAATCGAACGTCCACTGCTTGGTGATGTCAACCATCATTATCACGCCGTTACAGTTCTTGTAGACGTCGAGAAATTCGGCATCGAGAGCCTGCGCCAACTCGTCTGCTAGGTCCGGATCGTTCTCTAGCTTGAGCGAGTCCGATTTCTTGCGTTTCTTGGCTTTGTCCACGACGTCCCACACCTCAACCTTTACTACGTCATCAGTGGCTTTGTAGTTCCAAACTATGGTGGCAACCTACAGAGGCAACATAAATGAATAAATTAGTCCCAGAAATCTCAAAAAAAAATTTCACGCTCTCACATCTTACCGAACATCAAAAAAACTTCTTGCTTAGGTAGCGAACCCAATTATCTGTGAAAAATGTTCATCTCCGACTGCATACGGAAAAGCTTTTGATTTCAAATAGTTTGAGTGGAAATAGACATAGAATAGATGTGTAGCTTTTGATTTCAAATAGTTTGAGTAGAAATAGACATAGAATAGATGTTAGTTCCTATTTAACTCTGTACATGTGTATGCCACTGTCTTATGCTGTTTGCAATTGGACTACGGGTATGGTCTTGAAGTGGCTACAAAATGTCTCACCTGTAGTTCATGAGTAGGGAGATATTCCTCCACAAATTTGTGTCCCTGTAGTCGGTGGAACAGGCAGTGTTACGGTCACCCTGTATATATAACATCAGACCAGATATTAGATTTAGAATGAAACATCAACACAGGCATACTAGTACACCTTTACTTTAGACAGATAATATAGCGATTGCATGATAAGAGACACAGAGTAGTAAGTACAGTCAAACCTGTCTATAGCGGCCACTCAAGGGACTGGTCAAAATTGGCCACTATAGAGAGGTGGCCACTATAGAGAACATGCTAATTAATTGACCACAAGCAATAAGTTACACATGGTTTTAGTACCGACTGATCTTTATTCACATAATACAGTACTGTACATGTAACGTTACTGCAATGATTTTTACACTATATGTATTAAGAAAATAAAAGCTATAAAAAGTTTTAAAAAGAAAAGTCTCGTCATTTAAGACTTATATCTTAATAAATGTAAGAATAAAATCCACCATAGTCTGAAGTTCTTATCATTTTGTCTTTGTAACAATTTATTTAGAAAGTTTTGTGATGTAATTTAACCTATACGATAGTGTATTAGAACGTAACTTTAACACAATTAACCTCCGTAATATTGGTGTCGTCTATTGACCTTATATGACCTCGTTTGTCAGCGGGTATGGGTAGCGCCAGTTTACGAAGTTTTGTTTTGAAAACAAGTCAAAGAGGTCTTAAATCCGGCGTAGGGTGACGATTCGGCTGCTGTATATGGCCGAACGCGTGCCGAAACATAGATCAGCGGTCCGCCTGGCCGTAATCGGCAATGTGTTTGTACCTGCGGGACCAGAAATCGTGTGGCCGTGGCCGCGTTGGACAGGTTGCCGCTAAGCCTATTTCTTAATCATTACGAATCCAAGGGACCGACAAAAAGTGGCCACTATGGGCAGGTGGCCGGTATGCAAAGGTGGCCGCTAATACAGGTTTGACTGTACATCAAAACGGACCCCATGTAGCCGCAAAATCGGGTCGGACGAACCAGTGACCGCGCGTAACCCCAAGGAAACGTGAGCCGTCAGAATAAATCTGCATTGGATTTTTAAAAGAAAAGGAAGTTACAATCTATGGCACACAAACATTCATTATGGGAAGTCTTTTGAATGGCACCCGTTATAAATAACGGCCAAGTGTTTGTCAAATATGAACATATAACAAAAAAGGCACCCCCGCGAAAGCAGCATAATGGTACCTTCCGAACGCGTTCCGACCCCCAGGAGAGTGAAATGGCGCGAAAAAGGGGATGAGAGGCCCGGCTGACAGCGGAACGTGTTTACTACTTTTAAATGCTATTTCCCTGGTAAAAATTGTATAATTGATAGAAAAAGTGGTTATTTTATTGGCATTATAGCTTGCAGATAAATATTATCCAAGGGTATTTGAACTTAGAATTATGATTTTTTTGTAACAGCGATATGTTTGCGAAAAAAGGGAGGAAAAATCTTTGTTTTTGATGTTTTTGCCCCAAAATTATCTCCATTTCGTTTCATAATCTAAAATACCCTTGGACAGATTATTTCCGTTGTAAATAAACTCTTATCTCGTAAAAAATCAAGGATATATTCCGTGTCCCCGCTGGGGAATCCATACATCAATGAATCAACAGTAACCAAAATCGTTATTTCTAACCCTAAATTACAGTGCATCGATTGAGATTACATGTGCATTTCATATGTACCACATGGTACTAACTCTGTATGAAGTTTCGTTACAATACGACCATGCGTTAAAAAGTGCCAAGAATACGCGTGTTTTCAACTAACTAGAACCGTGTCACATGCCGTAATTGACCAGAGTGTTAGGGCCGTCCTTCGGATACGTCATTCAATGAAGGTCCCGTGTTTGAAGAGAGATACACCTCAAGAACCAACAACACTTATGCAAAAGTGGTGTAGGGGACCTTCCCGGTGTGAGCTGATCAATTAAATCTGTCCGGATATGCAGCTTGCACTATTGAGAACAAACCTAATGCGTTACGCCAGGCGGTTTACCTGGTATACAACACAACAATATTGATTATATTCATAGAACAATATCTTGTACCAAGAACAAAATGTATGTCTATCTTCGAACATCTCAAGGCGTTAATGCCTTCCCAATCGATTTCAATTGATGAAAGCTAAAGCTAGACGCTGTAAAGCCATCTTTGTGCGTAATTTTTATTTTCTCGGACCTGATGGCGAAGAACTCGTATGCGAACCCTGACCAGTCAACCTCGTTAAGGACGTCATTGGTTATTCATTAACTAAAAAGCGGAACTTTACGACACCGCCATTTTGGGTACGGTACTAGCTGCGAGTGGCTGAAGGTTTGAGATCATCATGTTTTCCTTCGGGTAGACAAAAGAAACAAGTACAAATACAGGTGAGTTTTATTGTGTCTATTGTTAGGGATGCATGAGCCGTTCTGTTTAGATAGATTTGAATCTATATGTGCAACATTCAAACTAATATAGCCACGTCTAATGTTGTTTTCAACCAACCACACACAATCCCTTGAAAAGCCAACATCGAAGAAGGCGCAAACGTCATATACTTTTATAGTGCTTGGATACCCATTGCGTTTGTTAAGTCTCAGTCTGATTCATCGTTCCATAGGTTAACAAAAGCAAATTGAGCGTTAATACGATTGTCAATGTGTAGTGTAAACATAGCTGTCATATGAGGGAAGGTGTTATAAGGAGACCCTTATCGGCAATATGTTCTGTGACAGTAACCTTACTGAAAATCTTAGCACAAATATAGTGTGTAGTAAGACGAATATGTATTGACTTTACGCGTCAAGGTTGAGAATACTGCCATTACAACTTATGGGTAAAGGTGATCAGTGCTTTTCTGACCAGGAAGCCTCGCTTATGTACCTTAGACGTTGAGAATGCCGTGTCCCGTAGCTCTTGAGTTACAACCAATGAAATGCTCAGTTGAAACTCGGTCCGATCAAAGTGCACGTCGCGCTAACTGTATCCGGTCACGTATCACATGCACGGCGGTCATACTATATATTACAAAGCAACGCTAGGTCTTACCAATACATTGATGTTTTGTTCAAAGTGTACAAAGTCAGAGGAAAAACGATGTAGAGGTTAATCTATCCACACAATAAAGGAATACTTGAGAAAGTTTAATCTGACATCATGATAAAAGACTACACTTTATCCTAGATTATTTGTGAAAATAAGTTGAAGTGATTTAAAAGTAAACAACCAGAGAAGTTAGTCTCTGTTTATTTCTTTATGTCTCTTTTTATTCAGCGCCAAGATGAGTGTAGTAGGGAATGACAAAGGCATATTTCCCTCATTTAAATGTACTTTGATTGATGAAATTCAAACACACGAACACCAAGTGA
The DNA here is from genome assembly GCF_000003815.2 of Branchiostoma floridae. Classification (NCBI taxonomy): domain Eukaryota; kingdom Metazoa; phylum Chordata; class Leptocardii; order Amphioxiformes; family Branchiostomatidae; genus Branchiostoma; species Branchiostoma floridae. Next base: position 16,263,422 of record NC_049990.1, on the reverse strand, counting down.
TCTTAGTATTAAGAGTCGTCCTTGATGTAACAGATTTTGTTGATATGAAATTGCTAAATGCATCTGGGTGGTTGCAAATTGGAACATCAATGTTTATGATGTTTCAACGTCCATTCATCACTGTTATCAGTACAAACATCGTATACTTTAGAGTATGGTACAAAGGTTAGGTTAGCTCATTGCAGATGAATCATGGGGATTAAATCTTCTTTTTGTGCAGTCAGTATTTGTGAAAAAAGTAATAAGCACACATGTAATATAAGCAGTTTAAGTATTATATTTTTGATAACAGGTGTCAGGAGTAACGACCTGCCATGGACGAGGCCGATTTTCTGAGTGCTGTGGTGTGGGGAGACGTGCAGACCGTGAGGAGGTGTCTTCAGGCTGGGGTGGACGTCAATCACAGGTTTAGCTCTTGGGTAAATGCAGCTAATGAGCGTTATGGATTTAGGAGGTTGAGCATTTCTATCCCCTCTTTTTATCTGACTTTGTACGTGCTGCATATGCAAATTTATCATTGCTATCACATGATTTCTTTCCAGCCAGAGGAGATTTCAAGCAGTCTGACTCCAAGTCCTTGTTATCATGTGTCCGATCCAGGCAATTCCAATAAGAATGCACAGTGTTTCCAGTTTCCAATCGAACTTTGTATACATGTAAATGTGTCGTGCGATTTCATTAACCATATCTATCTGTGTGGAGTAAAGGATTGCATATCATCATGAAGTGTAGTACAGGCTGTTCATAGATGTTTCAATTAATGATTGTTGGGAAATATCTACTAGTCTTATAATGTTTTTGATCTCCTGCTTGTGGTCAAAAGGCCATGTTGAGTTGATTATATGGATGACATCCATGCGCGAATCAATTTTCGGACGTTTCCAAAGAAAATAAGCTTTCAACCATACTGTAAATCATACATAGCAGCTGCAAAATGAGCATACATATGCCTTAGACTGAAAAAAAAACATGTTGGACAATAGATACGAAATAAAAGTAATGTCATAGGATGCCAAGAAAGTTGCTTTAGATGTCAAAAAAAAGAGATGTGAAATGAAGACCATCGTTTGGTATGTACCATATTCTGTGTGTTTACTCATTTGTTAAACAGTCATGACCACTTACATTTCATAAAGAGGGAAACTTTTTTGGCCAAACATTTTTTTATTCGCACGCTCTCATCAGTTTTAGGGTTCCAGTAGGACACCATCCATACAAAGAAGCCGTGACAGGGGTTCGGTTTCAATAGGAATATTTGTAATACATTCCGAAGTTATAACTATGTATTTTAAAGTGACTGAAAGTTATATTTCCTGTAAAACTTTAGGTTCTACAATGATGGACAGTCATAGCGTTAGCTGTCCTTGGAGGACTGTTTGAATCCGCCGATTTACAAGACGGCTTCATTTGCTTCTCCACCTGTTCACTCAGGGTACGGATAGCTGGACCACACTCCATTGGGCCAGCATGAACGGGAAGACTGAGATGGTGAAGCTGCTGGTTCAACTCGGAGCTGATGTGGAGGCGAAGGACAAGGTAAATACCGAAAATCATCTCATTTAGTCAGAATAAAGGGCAATTAAAAATTGTTGCAAAATGTTTACTGGTCTTAGAATATTTCCCGCTCTCTTGGCTTAGACTCATTAGTCATAGAACCAATAGGCAAATGACAAGGGTTGTATTTCAAGTTAGTAGGAATGTTTGCACTACCTTCAACAAACATATTAATATATCGTATAGAAGTTACAATTGAAAATTATACTTTTCGTTAAAGTTTAGGTTTTACAATGATCCGGCGGCTTTTATTTGAATCCGGCGGCTCAAAAAACGGCTTCGTTTGTTCCTCCGTCTGTTCACTCAGGTTGGCGAGACCGCACTCCATGTGGCCATCATGAAAAGGAACACTGAGACGGTGAAGCTGCTGGTTCAACTCGGCGCTAATGTGGAGGCGAAGAACGAGGTAAATACAGAAAATCATCTCATTTAGAGAAAATGAAGGGACAGATAATGATAGTTTAGAAATGTTTGCTAGTCTTAGAATGCTCCCCGATGACAGCGGTTGAATACATTGTACGTAGTAATATTTTACTACCTTCGACCATTATATCAATTTATCGTATAGAAGTAACAATTGACGATTAGATTTTCTGTTTAAGTTTGGGTTTTTCAACGATGGACAGTCATTATAGCCTTCTATCCCCGGGGGTCTTTTTGGATCCGTAGATATACAAAAGTCAAAACGGCTTTATTTGTTCCTCTGTCTGTTCACACAGTATGGCGGGACCGCACTCCATGTGGCCAGCATGTGCGGAAACACTGAGATGGTGAAGCTGCTGGTTCAACTCGGTGCTAATGTGGAGGCGAAGAAAAAGGTCAGTACATGTAATCAGTAAGAATAGTAAGAATAAACTGGACAATTAATGATTGTTAAGAAATGTTTACTAGTCTAGTTCCCTGATCTATCGGCTTAGGCAAGTTAGTTAGCCATGACAGGGGTTAAATTTAAAGTTAGCAGGAATATTTGTACTACCTTCGAGAATTGTCTATAAATGTGTAACTTATTGAGGTGACAAATGACAGATTTATATCCTGTTAAAGTTAAGGTTTACTGAAAAGTGGGAGAAATACACGGCGCAAACAGAGCCCTTTAAGTGCGAATAGATAGACACACTATTCTAGCAATTTCTGACGGATTAGAATACCTGTTAGCATTATATCAATCAAATAATTGCGATTTTAGCAGTCGAATAGTGAGCACTTAAATCGCTAAAATTAGGTTACCATCAACAAATCATGATTGAAGTGTTGATATGTTATCGGTAATTTTATTTTAAAGATCGCTATTCACTACTAAAATCGCAATTATTTTATCAGTCAACATTTGAGACAGTGATGTTTATCAATACCGTTACAGAATGCAATGAACTACTGTCTTCTCCCACCACTAAACTTACCGGCAGTTAACAATATGATACAATTTAACATTTATGCATATGTATATATAACCTAGAGTTAAGTAAGATTACAGATTACAGATACACATGCATAGACATTTGACCAGGATTTAATATTTCTTTTACGGACAGTAAATTAAAAATACGGAAATGAACACATTGTACATGTATAAAACTCCAATGAGTTATTCACGTACACGTACACAGGATGGGACAACACCACTGGATTGGGTACATGACCAAGACCGCAGACGTTTCCTTAAGGTAAGCAAAGGCTTTCAATGCAATTTTGATAGAACGTTGTCTTTTTCACGGAGTTAACAGCATTTACATTTAAGAGCCTACTGCACCACTTTTACCTTGTGTCATCACAATGAAGTTATCTGATTCGCGATTACAAACAAATATATTTTGATTTTGCGTTATTATAAATTAATATAGAATAAAGCGAGGCAAAAACTAAATTTAGGCACAGACTGCATTTTCGGATGACGAAAGTTAAGCGATTGCATTGACCATCCAGAACCTGGCCACAGAGGTTTCCTACCACAAACTGATGAAACAATCCGGTGGGGTGAAAGTCGACAGGTTTAAACTGTGCATCTGTGGACCACAGGAAGCTGGCAAATCTACACTGAAGGAAAGTCTGCAAACGGTACCACCTTTTTCTTATAATAGAATTCCTTTCTAATTAGAATCTACCCTTTTAAAGAAAATAAGTGCAAAAAGACAATTTTATTTTAGATTACCCTTTGAAATATACTCTGCAGAAACATGATTATGCTGGTCAATTACTGTTTCGTCACTGCATATATCATTACCATGTTTCAATGCTGTTTTACATTAGGCTGCAAAAAGTTACAGGTTTGAATTAATAAAATCGTACTGGCATGGTACAAATTACCGGTAAGAATGGCACATTCGTTATAACTTTAACGTTAAACCTTCTTATCGGGATAATGATCTCACATAATTGTTTTTGCCATCCATTTCATCATTACATGTAGGGACCTTTCACCGCCTTCTTCCGGGATAGAATGACACCAGACCATCAGCCACACGAGCCCACCCCTGGTGTGAATGTGGGAACAACCAACATTCCCAGTGTGGGGGAGGTCAGTGTGTGGGACTTCGCCGGACAGTCGGAGTACGCGGTCACCCACAGCATGTTCATGAATGCAGAAAACACAATCTTTGTCGTGCTGTACAGCATCATGGATGATATCCTTACACAAGAGAAAAAGGTGACGAAAAATGCATCTTCTGCATATGTGTACTACTAAAGATGATTCTGTTTCAATTCATTACTCTGTGACTGGAGGGTAACCTCCAGCGACAGTCTTGTGATCACTTTATGCGTTGAGTGTTCGCACCTATAACTCTATGGCTTGGCATGTTGTCTGTACTCCTTTGCGAAATGATGCACGTTCTTTTTCGCGGTAGCTGTTTTTATCATTGATGTAATAATTTCAGTTTTAACCCCTACGCCATCTGGTAAAGTGGTTCAGGTCTTCGTTATGATCGCGCATTAAGCCTTGAGGTATTGAATACGGTCAAGCAGATTGTCCTCGTCGGAATAAGCCATATCGTTCGGGCATTGCGTTACCAGTACTGAGCTTGGTCTGATATAGCATACTGTTAACATTTTGCACGGCTGATAGTCATATGCATTTTATGGTTAGAACGTGTTTGATCCTTGGGGTCTTTTTTTCGCGGTAGCTGTTTTTATTATCGATGTAATAATTTGAGAAATCACCCCTTTTCCCCTGGTATTGCGGAACAGCTGGCCTATGAGCGATGGGGTTTGGCAATTACTTATCTCAAAGCAGATACGTTAAAGAACCCGCCACATGTGCGATGGTGCGGTGTGAGCGGTTCAAAACCTACAGTACCTTGGCCGCACCTGGGGCAATTACTGTCGTATTGAGGTCACCTGACTGGCGCCGAATGGCAGCTCGCTCCAGACCCTTGCGATTTAGCCCCGCCTATTGTAAGCTCCTCGCAATTCAGCCACTGGCTGCAAAGAGTGAGTAGTCGGCCCACCCAATAACCAATAACCAATATGGAGTTTTGTCCACAGCTGTCCACTTTTTTAAAATGGTGTGCGTCGTTGTTTTCATTTGGTGTCGTTCGATTAAGACGTTGATTGTGCTGTTGATGCGTACAGGACTGTGTTTGACAGTGATAGGTATTTTAGCTTTTAAGTAAGTTTTTGGTATAAGTTGATGTGATGTGTTCCGTATGCGATATAAACACCACGTCATACACCACAGATAACATCACAACCGACATAAACCATAATTAGATCACAGAGTATGTTACCTACGGTCACTTTTCAAATTCATTTCTATGATACTCACAGGTCCACTGGTGGCTGTGTTTCATCAAGTCCTGCAACACAAAGAGCAAACCTAACGTCATCCTCTTGGCCAGTCATGCGGACCAGACTGACACAGGTTTTTCACCTTACATCATAATTCATGCCATGTACTTTCACGCTACATGTACAGCTGGTACTAAATAAAGAAAAAGCTTCAAGCTATTTAAGTGTTTTATGGTCAGATGTAATCTCAATAACTTTTGTCTTCCATATCAATTCAATTAAAACCCTATCTTAAAATTACTAGAAGGACATCAAAAGGCATCTTCCATCCTTGAGCTGATGACATCAGAGTTTAAGGATCATCTGGACATCTCAAATGAAGTGTTCCTGCTTGACTGCAGAAAGACTCGTCAGACTGACATGTGGCGTCTTAAAGACCTTCTGACAAGACTGAAGACCCAGCTTCTAACAGTGAGTGGTTTCACCTAGTTATAAGAAAATTTCAACATTTTACGCTGGAACATTCCTACTAGACGTACAGACTAGATTTACAACATAATGCCGAACGTGTGAAAATTTTGTATATTTGACACCTCAATTCCATGGTATCTGAGTTATACACCCGCCTGATAATTATATCAAATCGATGTTTACTTTTATTATATAGCACCAGCAAGCCGTGCCCAAACTGTGTGCTGAAATCATCAAGTGCCTACCCAAATGGACCAAGGAGACGTGCAGCCCAAAGTGTCCCGTGTTCAGATGGACAGAGTACAAGGAGGCTGTGAAGGATATTGACAGCCTGGCTGAAGAAGATTTTCTGAAGGCGTCTTCGCAATATCTGAATCAACTTGGAGAGGTATATTATCTATCATTTTTTGTTCATCTTTTTGCTTTTAATCAAAATTAGCCTTCGGTCAAGTATTTGCTATGGGATTACTATCTCTAATACAAATGCACTTTTCATGACTACAAAGTGTGTGAAAAAAGAAGCCAGAAAAAATGACGCAAGAATTCTTGAATAAAGATACTTTTTTTACACAACCATCGGTTTATTTTCACCGACGTTTCGGTGACCGTCTGTCACCTTCTTCAGAGCACTTTTGACTGGTTCACAATGTCCTGCAAGACAGATGTCGCTGCTCACAGTTCAGATGCGGTCACAAAATGCTCCCGATCCAGATGCGCTTTTGTGAGCAGTGACAACTGTCCTGCAGTACAATGTGAACCAGTCGGAATTGCCCTGAAGAAGGTGAAAGACGGTCACTAAAACTTAATTCAGTGACGTACCAACCTAATGAAACTATTCAATGACATATACAATTCTTGTTTTTGCTATTCCTAACACCATGTAAATTATATAATGCTTCTACTAAATGACTGTTAGTATAAAATCAGTTATTTAAAGTGTTTATTGCACTAATATACAACATTTTCGTATTTCTGTAACAGAAGTAGTCTCATTTATAAACATAAATAATTACGCTTTATTATGTCATCGAACATCTAACCATCAAACACCATACTTCAAGCTCTTGATTTTTGCCAACGGGTTATATAATATTTAAACATTGATTAAATTATACCTGTTATGGAGCCACAACAAACACGGAAAGGTGTCGAATTTGGCATCTCGCACCACAGCTTGCAAAAACATTGCTGATAAGTAAACAGTGGTTAATCTTTTGATTGCATACCAAAATATATTGAAACTTTTTTCTTGTAATCGTCTCAGAAGAAAGGCCATTTCTAGCCGTAAAGTGCAAAGTTCCAAGTCGGCTGCCATGTTTTATCGTGATGTCATGACATTAATAGACACCGTTTAATCTCATTACCTTGCTGAAAACATCAAGAGTTGGGGAAAGATTGAATAAAGTTCTATGTTTGATAAAATAAGAAGCATGTACGTATTGTGCAAATGTCTATGATATTACAATATACTATCATGAATAAAATGTAGTTTCATTGTAACTTTAATTTTGAAGTCATTGCTGTCGTAAGCATGTCTAACTATGCAATATCCATAGTATGAATTTCATACACAAGTCTTTCCTTATTGTTCCAGATCTTGTTGGTCTCCTCAACTGCTGAGCCCATTGTAGTTCTGAAACCCAACTGGCTCTGCACGGATGTCTTCGGCAAAGTGATGGCACCAGCAAACTTCCCAATCCATCTGAGAAGACGTGAGGGCATTGGTATCGTCACGAAAGAAGAAATCCAAAACGTGTTCAAAGATGTCGCGGCGCAGATTTCCGTTTCGTAAACCGTCGTTGCCTTCGAGAAGCGTCGTTGCCAAATTTTGGAACCCTCGTTGCCTTTCTAACCGGCGATGCCATTTCCGAGCGACCGATCTTGAATTCCGAGTGCTCGCGGCATGTTCGTGAGATTTTCGTGAATTCTCGGAACTCTTAGTATTGTGGGTAATTGCATCCCTCGAAGCATATGACTCTGGGCCTGGTTCTCTATCATCGCTCAAACCTTTACTTATTCTACTTTGCTCGCAAATTGTAGAAGAACAGAAATGTGTTGTGCTGTTACGTACTGTAAGGGACACTGGAATAAGCATGTCTTGACTTTGAGTTGTACAGGATTGTGTTCTTTATTCAAAACAGATGTTACTTGGAGTAGCTGGGTTAGTGCATTATTTTTATATATGGGGTATCGGTATACTGACAATACAACAGTATGCATAAGAAATATCAGAAGTATCACTAGTTGATGACCTACTTTGTTATCGAATACCATTCAGTATCATTATCATCATTGTACTTTCATACATGTATTTTTGCAATTAGCCATCGGGCATGAGTTTGCAATAAAGATATTTCATTATTATGTTATCAAAAATGTGCTTTATTTCTGAGCCCTTGTATCAAAGTTATTACTTCTAATGTCTACATGAAGGGTGAATTAGTGTTAGAAGGGGCAAAGTGTCCACAAATTTATTTCTTTTTGTTACCAGACGCAAAGATAAAAGCTCCTTGCCAGACGCCATCTGTATGTAAATCCGACACTTTAATGAGGTCGCACATCAATGTAATGTCATGCATGTGAGAAGTGTCAAATCATACATACATTATCGACCTGACCGTAAGAGCCTGGTACATTTACAAGTACAATAGCTATTGTCTGCTATATGATGTAAAAGCTCCTTGGGTGGAGCGTCTACTGAAAAAAGGTGTTGGTGACGTTGTGAGTCAGTTTGTCAGACCAACTTGGTCAGACTCTGACTGACTCCCAACTCCACTAACACGGTACGTGAATGGCAATGCCTGCCGATTGTCTGTGTTTCTAAGCCATGTTACCAGCCCCTCCTTCAATAATGGACTGTTCCAAAAATGTGGTGAGGGCGGAAGAGGTACAAAATCAGGTTCTATCCCTAACCTTAGTTGCAGCCCAGAAATATCTGAAAAGCTCCTTGCAAAGTGCCCAAACCGTTCCTTGATCCAGTCCAGAATTGGTCAGTAACCTTTACCAATTTCCAATCCGGTGACTTCAGTCCACCCCTGGACCCCCCTCTACTGTTAGTGTTAGAGTCGGAGAAAAATCCTACATTACCAATGACTCTAGTCTATCTACATGGCACTCCGTAGCCAAATGTACTCCCCAAACGGTGTACGTATATCGTCATGTGACGCTTCGGTACTCCTCAACTGAGTAGAAGACAGAGTTACAGTCCTGAGAAGGTCTTCTTCCCACAGTGGAGCAAGATCTGGTCCTTCTTTCGTGAATTACAGAAACTTCCCGAGAAGCTACGGAAACTTCACGAACATGCCGCGAGCACTCGGAATTCACGATCGGTCGCTCGGAAATGGCATCGCCGGTTAGAAAGGCAACGAGGGTTCCAAAATTTGGCAACGACGCTTCTCGAAGGCAACGACGGTTTACGAAACGGAAATCTGCGTCGCCGATGTCGATCTCATGATCATGTTGCTGCAAGAGTTCCAGCTCTGCCACACCTTTGATGGACAGGAGTTCATCATCCCCGGGCTGCTGACACAGTCCATGCCTCCAGAGAAGTGGCAGCCGACCGCAGACCCTGCCAAGACCGTGTACTTCGGCAAGCAAGTCCAGTGTGCCGACACCACCGACATGTTCTCCTCCGGGTTCTTTCCCCGTGTGCAGACCCGCCTGATGAGGCAGCTGAAGAATCGCCCGCTGCTGTGGAGAGACGGAGCCAAGTGTTTCGACTGTAACGTGGAAAGTCTCATCAAGCTCTCTCCAGACGGCCGTGCGGTCAACATCTGTGTGAGGAGCGAGCAGGCCGACAAGCCGAGCTGCCGACAGATGCTCGAGCTGATAGAGAACATCCTTACCAACGAGCTTGACGAGTGCAGCCCAGGCACCACTACAGAGGAGAGGGTGCTCAGCGCTCGTGCACTGAGGGAACACAGAGAAGAATTCTACTCCTACAGCATGGATCAGATCGACAAGGCTAAAGCAGAGCACGGCATCGTCTATCACGACATCCTTGGCTTCTCTGAAGACGTCGATGACCTCCTGTATGGCGGGAGAGACGACGACGAGGAAGAGGAGCAAGGAGCTGTTGGAAACAGGGTCCAGCAAAAGATCGTGGGCGGGTATGGCAACACCATCATCAACCCATGTGATGGCGCGGTCTTCCATGTGTATCACGGTGTCGTTGGTGCCGTTGGACAACTGCAGCTAGAGGATAATGTGTCTGAGACTAGCTCAGATAGGCTGGCCCTAGAATGAGACATTAAAAATTGAAAAGAGACGACACTGACCTGAGAGCAATTACCTCAGAAGCTAGAGGACAATCTATCTGAGAATAGCTCAGATGAGCTTCCTATGCAATAAGGCAGTTGACAGCTTACTGGCCAGTTTTTGTCGGCATGCCATTCTTCAGAAAAATGCACTTGAAATATGAAAAAAATGTACTACTAGTCCTTCTGCTATGTATGACGAAAGACAGTAGTACTATCTGTTGTAAAATTCCATTCGCTGTTTAGGTAACATTACATGTGAGGTTTACACATTTTACATCAATAGAGCATGTCAGATTGCTATATTAGGTTAGCGCTTTTACATTCTTGATGGGTAAAGGTAACTCTGGACATGTTTATGATGTAAAATTGTCAGGCAGTAAATAGTTTCTAAGAATTTGATAATAAGAACCAGAATGCAATCCATTGTTAATGTCACTCCAAACTAAATGTCTCATGAGACAATAAAAATGCATACTTTAAAACAAAATGTAACAGTCGTCATACCGTCATATGACGCCATTTACACAAATTTCAAGCATTCCTTTTCAATATAGCAGCAAACATGTGCCACCATAATTTTGTCAAAATGATACAGCGTGTGCCTGTAGAGTTTGCTTCAAGCATTTTGTTACTGCTTTACAGGTACGAATTAAAACACCGCATCTTGTTATTTGCGGAATCGGTATGAGTGTAATACCTTAAATGATATTGAGTATTTCAGAAATCTGGATTTCGTTTATATCCAATTGCACTGATTTTGGCATTAGGGGATACAAGTTAAATAATAATTTAGATCACACCATTTAAATGACTAGAGAGCCAGCAGAATCGTTCTCTTTTCTCAGAGTCGAATTCTTTAAAAATTGATCAGGCCTTTAAATCAGATCAGTTATTGTCACCTCAGTACTTAATTACACTGTATCATGTACAAATGCCGAGCAATAAAGTTCATCATTAAACATTTGAATTCGTTCAGTGACTTTTAAAGGCATGCCTCTGTTAGTTTTAATGCATCATTCCCCCAGTTTTTATATCCTGCCCAACGAGTTTGCCAGATGTGAAATTTTTACCACGAGTTCACTGAGTTTATTTCTTTGCAAGCCTGGGTCAAAAGTAAAGCATAATAGAAGTCAGTGTTATCATCATCGGAAAATTTATTGACTTCTGTCATTTTGTGCTTTCGGCTCCCTTGTGGATTCATAGAAATAATTTGTCCTCAGTCTAAAGTTCTTCTATTTAACGCTATATCATCAATACCCCCTTAGAAATGTAACAATGAAGTATTATGTATACATGTAATACATGTGTTATGTTGCTGTAGTTATAGTTTGTGTAGTTTAGGTCATACATGAATACTGTTTGGATGTATGCGTTTCTTATACACAACTAGTTAGGTGTCACTTGGTTACTCGGTTAAGTTCAGATGCATATCAGATCCAGACATCTTCCGTTGTGTATAATTATAAAAAGATGCTAAGAAAACTCAAATAACCTGAGGAAATTATTTTCACGTGTAATGTTTGTACACGGCAACAGACATGTAAGATGCCGCCGTTTGCTGTAAAGGTTTCGCTACTGAAGCAAGACTGATTCCTGTAACCCATCTGTGTCGTCAAGCGTGTCGTAAGAACTGTCACACGATGCATTATAATCATAACGGTGGTCAAAAACTATAGAACACTCATTATTGGTTACGGATAAAGCGTTCCTTATGCCAGCACTATTTGTTTAGTAACGCCCTGCGAGCCAAAGCAAGCAACACTGTACATAGTGGGCCTTGAGCTGGCAAACACCCACCACTATCAATTCAGTGAAGCGTGCTGCCTGCTTCAGTTTACAATAACAATGGGCCGTTAGACTAGGGCTGGACCTATACCCTACGACATGCCTTGCTCATAGGAGTAGCTGTCCACTAATGGTACATGTATATGGTAAATGTAATGTCCTTGAAGTCAGAATACCTTTGTTATCGACTAGAAACAAATCATTCAACATAGCAGCTAGAATTGCAGTCTTGTTATTACAAGACCACCACCCCCCCCATGCCTTTTTGGTTAATTCTATCCAAACTTCTAATACATCCCATTCAAACGCTTGTAAATCGATTTTAAACCTGTTATATTTATATTACATGCACCTTGTAGTACCAGGGTAAGCGCATAGGTCTCAATAGATACGGATCACATGACAGCCATCGAGCAGGCTGAGCGTTGTGTTTACATAACGTCAATAGATACGGACGATACAACCGCCCTGGTTAGACCTAGGGCCCCCAATTTTACGATCTAAAAGTTGAATTTGAAAAGGTAACTTTAGTAAGCAAAAACTTTCGGCAATGTTTACTTATCTTTGATAACCCCTCTCGTACATGTCCTATCACTCACAACTGGAGCAAAAATGATTAATCGCACAGAAGGCCATTTGTCTCCATGACAACGTAATGAATCCTTCCTTCCCATGCACCACCGCGCGGTAAAACAGGTGCGTCATACCTGGCGACTTCCGGGTTCACGTTAACCAGTAGTAAACTTGAGTAGCTTGTTGCACCTGAGATTTGGACGTAAATTATTAGCTTATATATGAACCAGACTAATAGATTTCACTCTCAGAAGTGCCGTAGAAAACATAGTCTTTACCAAACTGACTAGACTGGCTATTATAGGGAGAATACCAGAGGATTTGGTCCGCTGCGCACCCCGAAGGGTGAACAATAACTTTGGCGTGAATTGATTTCAATGGCCAATTTCCCGATTTTGTTTCCTAAGTCTGCGATCCTCGTGTAACCCCGAAGGATGGCCTGGTGGTGGCTATGGAGACACACAATGTGATACGGTAAGACGTTAATTAAATTAAGTGAATAGGTGTGTGGAGTTGACTATATACGATAAGGTACATGTACATATGTGTGTTTGCTTGGTCACACGACCTGTAACCATAACACACCTGATTGTTTTGTTTTTAGACATGTTTGTCGGGCTAACTGTATCCGGTCACGTAGAACATGCAGTTATTACCTTCGCCATATATATATATACATATATATACTTCGCCGGTTATATTTTTCGCTATAGCATTGGTGTGTGAATCTTTATGTAGGCTAATACTATATATAACTCAAGAATGTGAGTATGGATTGTCATGATATTCGGTATTTGAGTAGCGGCTGCGGGAAGGACGTCGAGTTCGAAAATAGTTGGCGTAGCATTTTTAGTCAGGACGGTAGCCGTAATCTCAAAGCAGATCTTGGCATAAGACAGTTTCATAAGCTGGGGAAGGAGTTTAGCCGACAAAGGAGTAAATTGGATACTGTCTTATGGCACGCAAGATCTGCTTGGAGATTAGATAGCCGAGTGTCTGTGTCCTTTTGTTTGCGGACAGCATAACTTCAGACTTTTCAAATGTTTTGCATGATATTTGGTGGATAGATTGGGGTTCATCATCATAATTATCATCATCATCGGTCGACGTGATCACACATGTTTACACCGCCCCTTACGGAGTGACATATCCTCTCGAATAACTGAGAACAAGACGGGGATGCGCAAGGTCTCCTGTCTGGGTGAATGATATAAATCACCGTGTGGCTGATAAGGTATGGAGGTTCGCCAGGCCTCCATCCGGGTGATTTGAAGTGAATCATCAACTCCAGACAGAAGGGTTTGCTCCATCTCACACCACACCATCGCACGTTTGAGTGTTCTTTAGCGTGCATAGGGTGTTGCTCTCCCCATACACGGGACCTTCATTTCATGAACTATCCGAGGGACAGCTCTAGCCGAAGCTAGCTCATTTTCACCTGAGTATAGTGAAGAAAGCCGTGTAAAGTGCCTTTCCCAAGGGTACAAAATCGGTGACACGGCAGCCGGATTTGAACTCGCGACCTCTCGGTCACGAGGCAAACACGCTGCCGCTGCGCATGTGACTGACATCGACGCTGATAAAATCATAGTAGGGTGCAGTGTTCAAGCACGACAAACTAATATGTTGAAGTCGAGGGTATAAACTACCAAAATAATGGAAAAACAGAATAAGTTGTCGTTTAGAATTTTTTCAAAGACCTCTTTTGAAAGGGGTCATGCGGGGTCATGCCGAACTGCAGCCGGCTCACAGGGGCAGGCAGCTGTAAAGGTCACGCGCATTTATACACCAAATGGACAAACATTAAAACGTTACACATACCACCTGAAAGTCGACTCCTTATACTACCATATAGCAAAGCACGCTGTCTTTCACGTTACGCTCTGCGCGACTAAGGTGGCCCAGGCCTGTCTTGCCAAATGCCTCATTTAAATACGATGATTAGGTACTTGAATATTGTAATGAATCAAGTGCGAGTTAGGTGCTTGTAAATATGCAGTAGTTCCCCTCCCAGTGTCCCGCCTGCTGTTTTGCATCCCAATCACGTGCTAATTTCCCCTGGTGAGTTAATTGCTTTACCTCCGGACTCCATTTCCAAGATGGCCCAGCAAATACAAAGCAAAGGACAAGACAGGGCTGCATGTGCTAATGTGTATGTGTTCGTTTTGTGACTCTTTAATTTCACCTGGTTGAAACCGCACAAAATAGCTACACGTAACTCTTTCTCTAAGACAAAATTCCCAGACAGGCAGCTGTGAATCGGCTCCGATTATTGTCTAATTCCTTTGGTAAAAACAACTTTCCCAGCCAGAGGAGGACAATGATCTTTTGTTCTCCAATCAAGCACAAACAATACTAAAACAACAGACTTTGTACATGTACATCAGAATTACCCCGCTTTCAGCACAAGTCTTTGTGGCTTAGTTGGTAAGGGTTTGATACTACATTTGAACTTTGTTTTGACCCGGGTTCGAAACCGAGTTGGTGTAATTTTCTATTTCCTTTTTTAACTACTAGTATTTATCACAATATTGTTGCACATTTGTAATTCAAACGTTGGTTTAGATGGCATTCCTTCTTATCAGCCCTCCAAAATGTTATAAAACGTTCGGCTATGGTGTCGATCAGTCTTTAATAGCGAGATATACATGTGCGGTGCCGTACGCGTGTATAATGACAAATATATGAATGAATAGTGCTCACATAAAGTTATAACAAAATCGAAATATTTTATGTGTATTCTTTTGAGAAGAGTCTTTTAGTAGATGCTCTACAATCGCAAAAAACGTAGCTTTTTAAAAACCAAATTGAAGGTACAATGTACCTTTTTTTCAAACTCTATATCACATTTATCAATTCAAATTGTTGCAGAAATTATCTGTATTGCATCATACAATGGACATGACCAACTCAAACTGATTACTAGTAATAATGTCTACTCTGTAGTTACAATGTGTATTGCCGATTGACTCATATCCAAATTTTCCTAATACATGTACTACATTCTATGTAAAGTCTTTTTGACACTATACGCTGCCGATCTTGTCTATTCCTGGGGTCTCACTACAGCCCCGGGACACTGAATGAAGCAAAATATCGGTGAAGAAGCCACACATATGTTGATATTTTAGGTCTTCATTTTATCACCAAAATTAACTACATGTACATAGAATTCAATCATTCAGTTCACCTTCGATCATTAGTTCTGTGCGCAGCTATATGAACAGAACTTCGACTGCTAAAGGAAACAAAAGGAATTCCTGGGCCTTCATTAATCGAAATGTAACTTTTGTAAATTCTACAGTTGTCTTTTCATGTCATTATTTTGTGTTTAAAAAAACTTTTGGATGGGCATTGGAGTATGGTAAGGTGAAAAGCGCAAGACAAACCTGACAGACCACACTACGCATAACAATAGCACTAGCTGAGCCCCGATGCAAGTGTCAATTACTTATAATTGCTTCTCAAGGAGGTGCTAAATAAACTAAGTAATTAGGCTGTCAGATTGATTGGTTGGAGAACATGCCTCTGTAGGTAAAATTTATAGTACAAACTTTTTACCATTTTAAAGGACTATAGTAACCTTTCAGGAAAGACCAAAATAACATTTGATTATCGGCCATGTCCTTGTCTACTCTAAAAACAGCCAAAAAACTAGGAAAATGATTCCGTAGATTTTATATAAGCCAGAAGGGAAAGAACTACCCTAAAATATGCATCAATAACATAGACAAATAATGATTTTTCAGGAGAAGGAAATATAGTATCATTATAATCACCCAGTTTCTGTTCAAAGGTAAGTATTAGCAGCTATACACAAAAAACACAAGTATTGAACTTTAGGAATGGTTCTTAAAACTACATTTTCTACCCACAAAAATGACTTTATTAATTTATTAAAACAAACAAATTAATACAATATATCAATACCAAAATTACTTAGACGCAACGATACACATCCAATCTAACCCTCCTGCAAATTTGAGTCAATTTGAAATGCGTATGGCTGACTTATACCCATTTTCACTCCGACCCCAAGTGATAACTGTAACATGGCCTGGACCACCTTAGTTACGCAGAGCGGTGTTAACAGGCGCTTCTAGATTTCGGCCGCACTACTTTTTTACGCCTACGTAATAGACCACGGGGGTCGCGGATAAATACCGTGGGCTGCGACCTTAAAAATGGTAATGCTGCTTTCTCTGCTGAGCACTCAGCATTCGGGAAAGAGTATGGAAGTTGAACACACGCCACTACCAGTGGACTAGCCCCCTGCTGTAGTGATTGCACAAAGTTGTGTGGCCCAGGGCTACTGAAACGGAGATGGGCGCCGCCCTATGCACCATCAGGCGCGGAAAGGAACTTTGACTTGACTTGCCAGGTTCATGTTTTATGAGTAGTGGATACGTCTTTGGGCAGGGAGTAATTCGTGTATGTTTGGTGGCTTTTTTTTTAAAATGCAGGGTCCGAGTTGCAAGAAAATGTAACAGCTGTCATACGGTAGTATTTTTCCATTTACGCCAATTACACGCTTTCAGAGATCAATGTAACAGCAACAAGGGCAGACAACCATAGTTTTGTCAAAGTGGTACTGTGTGTACTTGTAGATTTTGCTTTAAGCATTTGTGACTGCTCCACAATTACAAATTAGAACACCTGCATCTCATTAAATGTACTATGTCCTAATTGCATTTTGCATTAATTTTGTTTATGGATGTACAAAATGTATTCGAAAACGCTGTATAAATGTAGCTGGAAAACCATTATGCATGTAGTTAGAAACGCCTAGTATATGCAGTTGAAAACACTTGATGAATGTAATCGGAAAAACCGTATGGATGTACTATTTGGAAGAACCTTAAAAGCTGTAGTTGATGCTGCATGTTGTGAAACACCCTTTGGATCTAGTTGTAAGTCTTGTTATTTGCAGATTTGGCTTGAGGGTGATCTTAAAAGTACTGATTTTATGAGAAATCTGCATTTTCATTATTTCCCTTAGTACTTCACACTGATCATGTCATAGGTGACAACAATTACAAAAATTAAATGGCACAGATCAAATCACTTTGGGAAATAGCTAGAAGAATCGAATCATTTTAGTTGCGCTGAATATCTACAAAATGTATCAGACGTTGAAGTTAATATTGTCACATTAATACAGAATCAAACTTTACATTTGTAATATGTGGAGTGATTTTTGAATGTCTAGTAAAAAAGCCATGCCTCTGGCAGTTTTAATGCGTCTTTCCCCGAGGCTTTCATATCATGCCCCAAAATCTTCAAGTTTGCTGGATGTGTTATTTTTACCCATTCAGGGGCAAATTAGATTAAGACGGGCTCACTAGGTTTGTTTGCTTGTCAGGCAGGATTTCAAGTAAACACAAATGAAGTCAGTGTTATCTTTATGGAAAAAACATTCGCTTCTGACACTGTGTACTTATAGTCTTCCTTGTGGATTACTAAAACAACGATTGTACTTAATAGGGTAATCTTTGCCCCTAAGAAAGTTTGCAATTATGCTATAAATCATCAAAAAAGATGCAAAGTGGGTTGCAAAAATTGTTGTAAACGTACTCCTTGCAAATCTGATGTTTGTAACAGGTAATGATTTCACCAGGTGGACCGCTCTAGTCTTTTTTCCGTTTATTGATTCTATTTGGTTTTGTTTCATGAGGCTTAACTATTGTGATTTCCTAACCGTTTTGACCATGACCTGAGTTAGATCTTGAGCTACCTTAGACTGCTCTACATTTCAAGCTTAAGCTTCAGACGTCCTTCAAGTCAATCATAACCGAGTGTGGTCGTGTGGCGTAACGGCAGGGTGTTTGATCCATACCCCAGTGGTCCTGGGTTCAAATCCGTTGACATGCCACCGACCTTTAGCCATACAAAGGAAATGCACTCTACACGACTGTCTTCGTTTCACTCATAAAATGAGTAGATGAGTACTTAGCTTCTGTTAGGGACGTCCTTCGGATCGATAAGACATTAAATGGGGGTCCCGTGTTTCATGAGAACTACAGATCAAGAATCAACCGCACTTATGAAAAAGTGTGGGGAATCTTCCGGGTGTGAGCTGATCAATTAAATCTGTCCTGATATGCAGCTTGCCCTCCTCAGAGCAAACCTGGTTTGTTCCGCTATATGGCGGTTTACCGGGTGTACAATACAACAATAATGATTATATTCATGGAACATCTCAAGGCGTAAATGCCTTCCTATTCAATTTTAATTGATGTAAGCTAAAGGCTAGACTCTCTAAAGCCACCGTTTGTGCGTAATTATCATGGTGCAAGCTCGGACCTGATAGCGAAGAACTCGGATGTGAACTCTGACCCGTCGCCCTCGTTAACGACGTCGCTGCTTACTTATCAACTAAAAAAGCAGAACAATACGAGACCGCCATTTTTGGTAAGGTACAGTCAAACCTGCCCAAGACGACCACCAGGGCACCGGGAAAAAGCGGTCGATTTGGGCAGGTGGTCGCTGAGAAGAGTACCGACTCAAAACAAGCTCGATGCAAACCTGTAAATTTAACCCCAAGCTTTTATCGTGCTTTTATA
>NC_049990.1:16240291-16244394 GCF_000003815.2 Branchiostoma floridae | reverse complement strand
ACAGTGTTTTTAAGCACAATATTTGTACACTAACGTTTTAGACAGTAAGGGAACTTTGATGCTGTCAGTTACCATACAAGCCTTTATGCATCCACGATGGTAAAATTTGGCCCAAAAATTTCCAGACTTCTATTTGGGGATTTAGAACACGAATCATGTTCCATCTGACGTAATCGAACAGAACGCTGACGAGATCGAACAGAACGGGCGTTCTATTAGAGGTCACCCGCGGTCATCCGCAGGTTGTTACAGTAAACACGCAGAAAACACCCTTGTTTTCCTGGGTGCCGTGCGTCAGAAGAAAAACTAACATTTTCGCAAATATAAAACGTTATCTGGCAAGCTTAGTTTTGCTGCCGCCAAGTTTGGAATATGTGACATGTAACAAAGCTCCTGGCGTCATTATTGGTGACCTTGAATATCACAACACTTGTTTACGGCGGTATTAATTACTCCATGTCCCTATCAGTGTAACTCGACATACGGACAAACATGGTATTTAAATTGCTTACAAAACGCGTGCAAATCAACTATTTGAGGACTTAAATTGTCGACAACTGATATCTCCAGGTTTGTGTCTTAGGGATTTTTGGAGTATGGAGGCAATTTTGAATTACGAGTCTTTGAGTGTGAAAAACATGATTTTTCGACCTTATCTTGGCTGTAAAAATAGTTCTAAGTAAAAGTTCAAAAATCCCTAAGACAGAAAGTTTTACCTTACAATCATTACTCATATGATATAAAAGATTTGGATTTTCAGTCAAATTTAGGACCGATCTAAATATGGTATTTGTTTTTTTGTGTGCGCACCAAACACCCTTTCCAAATCAACCAACTAGGCATATTTCAAAAAACATTGAAACGAAACTGTGCAGCACATGTACACGGTAAGATTTGAAGTGTACACACTGCCAATTTTCATTTAATCCCGACGAGATACGCGTGAGAGGTTGCTTTTCTAACTATCACGATCTTGTAGAAGATGTTTCAGTCACCGCCAGCCCTCCGCGGGGACCGCGCGGGAGCCCCGGTAACCCAATACTCCACGTTCGAATGGAAACTTTTGGGCCAAATTTTACCATCGTGATCGCTGTGTTCTTGATCGCCGTATCTGAAACTAGAGTTCGGCGACCTCATACCTCCATGAAAATTTAGAGCTTTTGTAAATTTCATGCAATTGACTAACACATTAACATAATTTATGCGTGGTGTTGTTCATCATTGACTAACGTACACATATCACAAGTATAAAATTCCAATCATTAGACATAAAGCAGCTTTGCAATTTTTACATAAATCATGCAAGTAAGTTCCTCATTACCATATTTGGTATCTGCTTATATTCCATCTATCATAATTTATAAGTGTTACATTTATTGAAGTCCAGTTATTGCTAATAATGGTATTATACAATTTCCTCATTAATTATGCGATTAAGTTCCACATTTGCATAACGTGTATATAATTATGAACACCTTTGCCTAAGCTACCTGCACCCCTAAAATGATGCCGATCCGTCAATCCTTTCTGCAGTTATCCTCTTTGGAATGTCTTGACAAAAACGCCCCTGCAGTTCCGAAATTACATGTTAGGGGGCTGAAATATGCCCCACTTTGTCATGACACTGCAAGCTATCTACCAACCAAATGTCAAGACTATATCATGTCCGGGACAAGAGATACATTGAAAAAAACTGCTATAATAGAATATTCTCATTAATTATGCAAATTTACTCCAATTTTGCATAATTAGTATCTTATCTTGTACAACATTGTCTAAGGTACCTACATACCAAAAATCATGAAAATCCATTGTTCCCTTCTTGAGTTATCCTCTTCAGAAGTTTTTGACAAAAATGCCCCTGCTATACCAAACCTAGTCGGTAGGGGGCCAAAACTTATGTCACTTATTCCTTAGCACAAGAGCTATCTAACACTCAAAAATCGTGACCATAGCGTGTTCAGAACACGAGATAGCAAAACCGGAAGTTGCGCTGCAGTACCAAGGGAAGCCGATAGGGGGCCGAAAATCTAATCACTTCCAGCTCTTAACGCACCCCACCAACACATCAAGTATGAAACTAATCCATCCAGCCGTTCTTGAGTTATCTTGTTGACAGACAGACAGACAGACACACACACACACAAACGCTGGGTAAAATATAACCTCCATGACATTTCATGGAGGTAATAACTACGGTGCTCCTTTTGAATTCGATGCCCGGTACGTCCCGATAGCGTACTTACCCACGCGGGTGGATGTAACAGTACAGTTGGACAAAAGCACTACACAGACCTTTCTTAAAAAAGCATGAGGCTATATACATTTCAGCATTCGTTCACTTTATATTGATATAGATTTTTAAAAAAAACTAAAGTCGTATTTTCTTACAACGAAATTTCCTCCCATATTACAGTAGACTGCCCCATTGACCCACCCATTGACCGCCGCCATACGTATTCTAAACATAACATTGTAATGGCAATCAAAATTCGACGCAAACTGGCCGATTTCGGCTCAAAATCCCGCTAGTAATCATCAAAAATCGATGAAAACCTCAATTTTGAAAATTATGCGGTCGTTATAGGTCCCAATTTCGGCCGGTCGCGGTCGCGTTGGCCAGGTGGTCGTTGAGAAAAGGTCGCTTAATGCTTACGTCAATGGGAAAAAAATCGGGACCGAGAAAAAGCGGTCGAATTGGCCAAGTGGTCGCTGAGAAGAGGTGGTCGCTCGGGCAGGTTTGACTGTACGTGCGAGTGACTGGTGGTTTGAGATCATCATGTTTTCCTTCGGGTAGACGAAAGAACAGGTACAGGTACAGGTAAGCCTATCATTAGGGATGCATGCGGCTATTAGGGTAGATTTGAACATACTCAGTGAAACATTGAAACAAATACAGCCACTTCTTATGTTGTTTTCAACCACTAGCAAACTAACAACTGTGCAGGCGCAAAGGTCATATACTATCGTATTCCATGCGTTTCACAAAAGCTGTAAATAGTGCGCTGCAATGTACTCGAATACCCATTGTGTTTGTCAAGGCTCAGTCACATGCATCATCCAATAGGTTTACAACAGCAAATGGAGTGTTGCAATTGTCGACGTGTTGTGTAAACATGACTCTCATGTGAGGGAAGGTGTTATATGGCCACCCTTATCGACAATCTGTTCCGTCATAGTAACCTAATTGACAACTAGAAAGGCCGACATTTGCTTAGGAGCAAATACAGCATATTTCAGCCATGAGCTTTTCCCATACAACATTTAACTGTCTCAAATAATCTCTGCTCGAAAATGGAACATTAAGGGGCACACCCCAGTTTCTCGCCCCCATTGAAACGTACAGTTAAGAGACTATTTTCAACGACGCCGTATTTCCAAACAAAATTTTCCCCGGGAACTACACCTATACAGTATACAGGAAGTAAAAATGTACCATCTGGTCTAACATATCTGATTTGCAAGAAAATTATAGGACCTAAAATCTCACAATATCCTAATGAATTTCGAAAGCCCGTAGCGATGACATTATCGGTCAAGCTGCCCGGGGCGCTTCACTGTTTGCGTCCTCGGAGCGATACCCGGAAGCCAAGATGTGTCGACAAAACTTACCAAAAACAACATATAGGGGTCGAAGTTTATACTAGCAGCGGATCCGCTACGCTAATTTTACACTGAGTAACTGGGCACTAAGGGACTGGTCGATATTTAGCGGGGGGGGGGCGGTCGTCGGGGGGGGGGGGGAAGGGCCTAGGAAAAAAAATTGAGCCCGGGGGAGGGCCCAAGAAAAATTTTTTGCTCGGACTATCAGTGAAATTTGTTCCTCAAAATGCCAAAAATGCCGTTTCGGAGGTTCAAGAATTCCAAATTTCCCCGGCCTCAACAACTTGAGAACAATCTCGCCCCAGTTCGGCGCCCCGCAAGAGAAAAAAAAGTTGGGAGGGCTTGGGCCCCCCCAAGCGAAAAATTCGCCCAGAATTCCCCCCAGAAAATTTTCCTGCCCCGCCCTTTTATCCTTTTTCTTTTAAACACCCCTTCCAACGTTTAAAAATATATTGTGGTTACCAAAGAATTTACCCGTTTTAACCCCGGGAAAAAAGGGG
>NC_049990.1:16211338-16236119 GCF_000003815.2 Branchiostoma floridae | reverse complement strand
GACAGTACTGGTCAAGACAAAACAAAACAAATTTCCCCTCAGAAAAGTGCCAAAATTAATCATTTTAAAGTAGTTTATGTCAAAATTTTACTTGGATCATTTTACCAACTATCTAATGCCTATCTACACCAAATTTCAGGCCATTCCATTGTAAGACCAGGGTACAGGGGGCCAAAATATACCGTTTTGGTCTTAAGATGACCCAAAAACCTTAACAAAATCATTTAAGAGACAGATATGGGAAAATGAAAAAAACGTCCGAGGGTATTGGCCCACTCTACCCTTGTGCCAAATTTCAAGTCATTCGGTTGAGGAACAACGGAGATACCGTGTTCTGAAGATTTGACAGGAGAAAGAAAGAAACATTACGAATACAATATATTTCACCATACCTATGGTATGGCTGAAATATAATCATAGTACAAATGTAGTGTGGTAGTAAGACAAATATGTATGGACTTTTCGTGACAAGGTTGAAAATACTGCCAGGACAACTTATGAGTAAAGGTGATCGAAGCCTTTCCGGCCAGGAAGCCTCGCTTATGCACCTTACATGTTTACAATGCCTTGCTCCGTAGCTCTCGAGTGACAAACAATCAAATGCTCAGTTGAAACTCGGACCGATCAAAGTGCACATCGCGCTAACTGTATCCGGACACGTATGTATAACATGCACTGCAGTTATTCTATATATAACAAACCAACGCTGGGGCGCACCAATGCATCATTGTTATGTTTATAGTTATATTTCAGCCATACCATAGGTATGGTGAAATATATTGTATTCGTAATGTTTCTTTCTCCTGTCAAATCTTCAGAACACGGTATCTCCGTTGTTCCTCAACCGAATGACTTGAAATTTGGCACAAGGGTAGAGTGGGCCAATACCCTCGGGCGTTTTTTTTTTCATTTTTTTCATATCTGTCTCTTAAATGATTTTATTAAGGTTTTTTGGTCATCTTAAGACCAAAACTGTATATTTGGGCCCCCTGTACCCTGGTATTATAACCGAATGAGCTGAAATTTGGCACAGATGTGCCTTGATAAGTCCCCCATATAGATTCAATATCAGTTTTGGTGTACAGTACAACAAAATGCTTATTTTTGCGATTTTTTGACCAATTTTTGACCAAAAAAGGACACTTTTGGCCCCTGTACCCTGGTATTACAACCAAATGAGCTGAAATTTGACAGAGATGTGCCTTGATAATGCCCCCATATAAATTCAATAACACTTTTGGTGTACAGTACAACAAAATGCTTATTTTTGCGATTTTTTGACCAATTTTTGACCAAAAAAGGACACTTTTGGCTCCTGTACCTTGGTATTGCAACCGAATGAGCTGAAATTTGACACAGATGTGCCTTGATAATCCCTTCATATAAATTCAATAACACTTTTGGTGTACAGTGCAACAAAATGCTTATTTTTGCGATTTTTGGCCAATTTTTGACCAAAAAAGGACACTTTTGGCTCCTGTACCCTGGTATTACAATTAAATGACCTGAAATTTGGTATAGATAGGCATTAGATACTTGGTAACAAGATTCAAGTAAAATTTTTGACATAAACAACTTTAAAATGATTAATTTTGGCACTTTTCTGAGGGGAAATTTGTTTTCTTTTGGCCTCCTGACGTGACCTTCCGTGACCCCGCACAGAGCCACACCTGTGCGCGTCAGCCGGAGAGTTAATTGAATCAAAGACCTAGCCAATCAGCGAAGAGGAGGCCAAAGGCTAATTAATATTCATAAGCGGGGCCTCATGATCCCGTATATAGCAGTGTTCCCGCCAGGGGGAGCAAAGCCCGCCTAAGGCTCTCGCATTTTAGACTATTCAGAAGGCTTTATATTGTATCAGTTCTTAGGGGCATATCTATGATAATCGCAGCAGTCACTTAACTTCTCTTCAGGAGTTTAGCGTAACACTGTTTCAGGTCAAACCGTCAAAGGCAACTAAAAACAAACTTTAACGTTACTGAGTTCAACAGTACTTATAACTTGTTATCCGAAGTTGAAACGCTAGCGATGGTATTTTCGCTGCGCTGTTAGCTCCGTGCGACTGTTGTTGACGGTCTTATAACGGTATATTTTGCACCCCTGTACCCTGGTATGAGTAACATTTGGTATAGATAGGCATAATATAGTTGGTAAAATGATCCAAGTAAAATTTTTGGCATAAAGTACTGTAAAAGGCTTAATTACAGCACTTTTTTTAGGGGAAATTGGTTTTCTTTCGTTCTCCATGCCGTGACCTTTCGGACGTTCACCCCACAGAGCCGACATCTGCACCTGCGTCTAGCCGGCAGGAAGAGTTAATTCAATTAATGGTTCAGCCAATCAGCGAAGAGGAAAGCGAAGGCTAATTAATATTAATAAGCGGGACCACACAATACGTTAACTTGAAGACTCAGGCCGTACAGACTTCTCGCCAGGATTTTTTCAAAGCGTCGGACAGGGGTCCGGGGGCCGCCGAATGTCCCTGGCGGGGTCCAGGGGCAGGGCCACTGTGGGGGGGACCCAGGTGGGCGAAGCCCCCCCGGAAGCTCTTGCATTTTAGGCTATTGAGAAGGCTTCTTTTATCAGTTTTTTTAGGGCCATATCTACGATAATCGTAGCAGTCACTTATTTCTCTTCAGCAGTTTGACTTTAAAATATTTCGGGTCAAAGCTTCAAAGACAACTAAAACCTCATAAACAACAAACTTTACTTAGCTCAACAGTATACAAAAATATTGTACGGGTTGCCATCCTTAGTTGAAGCGCTTATTTATAGCGCTAGTATCTTCGCTGCGCCGTTAGCCGCCGTGCGACTTTTGTTGACGGTCTGATATCCCTACGTCGCCGCCTCGCTGATATTCCCACGGACATGTTTAAAAAAAAAATACCCAGCAAAAAACGCTGTTCTGCGTCAAATTCTATTCTATAAAACTCAGTGTTACAGTCTAAATATTTTGTAGAAGCACCGCTGTAGGAAAGAAGGTCCAAGCAATGTAAAACATCACGTAGCATGAAGTTCGCTGTCAACTGGCACACAGCACATGACTGTTTGAAACTCTAAGTCTAATCAACAGCCGTGTTTGATTGATAGCCGGCGGTCCTATGATGAATTCGGCGAAAGGTGCGTTAGTTAGAAAATCTGCGTTTAGTTTTGATACGTAATTATAAGTTAGACAGTGGCGAGAATGATTATTTTCTCATCAATATTTCTCTTCAGAATTATTTGAACTTAATTGTACATCTAAACAATTGGCTTACCTGTGCAATGTTTATATGATTAATGATCAGTGTACTGAAATCATGTGTAACGTATGGCTCCTAGTCAATAGATCAGCATTTTCTCTATAGTGACCACCTGTCTATAGTGGCCACATTTCCTAGTGCTGTTGTTGTTTGGCATAAACTTTGAACATTTAAATTGTTAGTAACTTTAAACTGCCAGAGTTTCAGCCCAATAAAACACTCTCAGCGCCAGGGTATGAACAGACTGACCAGACAGACGAAAATAAATCCTCGAACAAGGTTCAATCGTATCTTCCGGGTCTGGCAGGAAGTTGTTAAACTAAAATAAGAATAGGCTCGATGGTTGATTGCATACAAAGTAAAACAGTTTAACAGTTTTACAGCTTGAAGAAAACAAACGCTCCTACAGTACCTGCACCTGCTTGATAATTATTAAATCGTATGCCCTACTTGAATAAAAAAAGTTCCTTGCAATAATAAATGTACCCACATCACAAGGAGCTTATACTTTTTTAAACTTACACCTAGTTATCGTACTGAAAATTGTTAATGACATTACATGAAGTCATTCAACAATTTTCAGTCATGATGAAAATTTTCTGAATGGAAGGTGTGATTATTGTCATTTTCTGAAAAATAGAAGCAAGCTCTGTTTTTACCTGGAGTCAATTCACAATACCAGTCCACTTTGGGGGATAATGTACTGTTAAGAGGATGTTCCATTTTTGCGCAGGGGTGATTTGGAACAGTCCAATGTTGCGTGGGAAGGGGTATGGCTGAAATATGCTGTATTTGCTCTTAAGCAAATGTCGGCCTTTCTAGTTTACGAGGTCAGAGGAAAAGACATCGGGGGGAGAGTTTATCTATACAATAAAGGAATACATGGGAAAGTTCAATCTGAGAAAGGATTTCTATTCATCTTGAAGTATTTGTGAAAATAAGATGAAATAAATTACACAATTTACCAGGGAGCTTGGTCTCTGTTTATTTATCTAATCTTTGACTCTTTGTAATCAGAATCGAGAGGAATGTAGTGGGAACTGACAAAGGCGCATTTTACTCTTTTTAAGGTCTTTTTGATTGATTGATGTATTTCAATCTTAAGTCAACCTATTTCTAAGATTTCTACTTGGTAGAACAGTAGGTGTTGATCAATATGAAATCGACAAAAGTATCTGAATGGTTGGAACATCAATGTTTAATTAAGACGTTTCAAACTCTATTCACCACTGTTTTATATAAGTACAACAAACATAGTATACTTTAGAAGAGAGTACCAAGGTCAAGGTTAGCTCATTGCATATTAACCATGGGGATTAAATCTTCTTTTTGTGCAGTCAGTATTTGTGAAAAAAGTAATAAGCACACATGTAATATAAGCCGTTTTAGTATTTATATTTTTGATAACAGGTATCAGGAGTAACGACCTGCCATGAACGAGGACGAGTTTCTGAGTGCTGTATGTGGGGGAGACGTGCAGACCGTGAGGTGGAGTCTTCAGGCTGAGAGGGACGTCAATCAGAGGTTTAACTCTTTGGTAAATGCAGCTAATGAGTGTTATGGACTTGGGAGGTTGGCGTTTCTATCCCCCTTCTTATCTCACTTTGCTTGTGCGGACTCCGTATGCAGATTTGTCGTCGGCATCACATGATTTTTCAAACGAGCGGAGATTTCAAGCAGTCCGACTCCAAGTCCTTGTTATCATGTGTCCGATCCAGGCAATTCCAATAAGAATGCACAGTGTTTCCAGTTTCCAATCGAACTTTGTATACATGTAAATGTGTCGTGCGATTGCATTAACCATATCTATCTGTGTGGAGTAAAGGATTGCATATCATCATACTTATATACTTATACTTTATTCAGAAAGATGTGCAGTGTAGTACAGGCTGTTCATAGATGTTTCAATTAATGATTGTTGGGAAATATCTACTAGTCTTATAATGTTTTTGATCTCCTGCTTGTGCTCAAAAGGCCATGTTGGGTTGAATATATAGATGACATCCATTCCCGATTCAATTTTCGGACGTTTCCAAAGTAAAAACGTTTTCAACCATACTGTAAATCATACATAGCAGCTGCAAAATTAGCATACATATGCCTTAGACTGACAAAAAATGTTGAAAAATTGATACGAAATAAAAGTAATGTCATAGGATGCCAAGAAAGTTGTTTTAGATGTCAAAAAAGAAGATGTGAAATGAAGACCATTGTTTGGTATGTACCATATTCTGTGTGTTTACTCATTTGTTAAACAGTCATGACCACTTACGTTTCATAAAGAGGGAAACTTTTTTGGCCAAATATTTTTTTATTTGCACGCTCTCATCAGTTTTAGGGCTCCAGTAGGACGCCATCCATACAAAAAAGCCGTGACAGGCCGGGGTTCAGTTTCAATGGGAATATTTGTAATACATTCCAAAGTTATAACTATGTATTTTAAAGTGACTGAAAGTTATATTTCCTGTAAAACTTTAGGTTCTACAATGATGGACAGTAATAACGTTATGCTATCCTTGGAGGACTGTTGGAGTCCACCGATTTACAAAACGGCTTCATTTGTTCCTCCATCTGTTCACTCAGCCTGGCCTGACCGCACTCCATGTGGCCAGCACGAAAGGGAACACTGAGATGGTGAAGCTGCTGGTGCAACTCGGAGCTAATGTGGAGGCGAAGGACAAGGTAAATACCGAAAATCATCTCATTTAGTCAGAATAAAGGGGCAATTAAAATTGTTGCGAAATGTTTACCGGTCTTAGAATATTTCCCGCTCTCTTGGCTTAGACTCATTAGCCATAGAACCAATAGGCAAATGACAAGGGTTGTATTTCAAGTTAGTAGGAATATTTGTACTACCTTCAACAAACATATTAATGTATCGTATAGAAGTGACAATTGCAAATTATATTTTTTGTTAAAGTTTAGATTTTACAATGATGGACAGTCATTATCGCCTGCTATCCTCTGTTGTTTATTTTAATCCGGCGGCTTACAAAACGGCTTCGTTTGTTCCTCCGTCTGTTCACTCAGTATGGCAGGACCGCACTCCACATGGCCAGCGAGAACGGGAACACTGAGACGGTGAAGCTGCTGATTGAATTTGGTGCTGATGTGGAGGCGAAGAACATGGTAAGTACAGAAAATCATCTCATGTAGTCAGCCCGCGATGATGATGAGTCAGAATAAATGGACAATGAATGATTGCTGGGGAATGTGTACTAGTCTTCGAATGTCTCCTGATCTCTTGGCTTAGGTCCATTTGCCATGACAGTGGTTAAATTTCAAGTTAGTAGTAGTAACTGTACTATCTTCGACAATAATACTAATGTATCGTATAGAAGTGACAATTGAAAATTATATTTTCCGTTAAAGTTTAGGTTTTACAATGATGGACAGTTATTATTGCCTGCTATCCTCGTTTGTTTATTTGAATCCGGCGGCTCAGAAAACGACTTCGTTTGTTTCTCCGTCTGTTCACTTAGTATGACAGGACCGCACTCCATGTGGCCAGCGGGAACGGGAACACTGAGGTGGTGAAGCTGCTGGTTCAACTCGGCGCTGATGTGGAGGTGAAGGACAAGGTCAGTACAGATAATCAGTAAGAATAGTAAGAATAAAGGGACAAATAATGATTGTTAAGAAATGTTTACTAGTCTAGTTCCCTGATCTATCGGCTTAGGCTAGTTAGTTAGCTATGACAAGGGAAAAATTTTAAGTTAGCAGGAATATTTGTACTACCTTCGAGAATTGTCTATAAATGTGTAACTTATAGAAGTGACAAATGACAGATTTATATCCTGTTGAAGGTAAGGTTTACTGAAAAGTGGGAGAAATACACGGCGAAAACAGAGCGGATTAGAATACCTGTTAGCATTATATCAATCAAGTAATTGCGATTTTAGCAGTCGAATAGTTAGCAGTTAAGTCGCTAAAATTAGGTTACCATCAACAAATCATGATTGAAGTGTTATATATGTTATCGGTAATTCTATTTTAAAGATCGCTATTCACTACTAAAATCGCAATTATTTTATCAGTCAACATTTGAGACAGTGATGTTTACTAACACCGTTACAGAATGCAATGAACTACAATTTTCTCCCACCGCTAAACTTACCAACAATTAACAATATGAAACAAATTAACATTTATATTTATGCATATGTATATACAACCTAGTATTAAGTAAGATTACAGATACACATACATAGACATTTGACCAGGATTTAAGATTTCTTTTACGGAAAGTAAATCAAAAATACGGAAATGAAAACATTGTACATGTATAAAACATGACTTGTTGATGAATTATTCACGTACACGTACACAGGTTTGGACAACACCACTGGACTGGGTACATTTACAATAATGTGCAGCCAGAAAGTTTTGCTGTCCTTTGGGGGTCTGTTTGAATATTTGTACCAAACTAGAATTGTCTATACATTGGCTGATAGAAGTAACAATTGACAATGTTTCCTGTAAAAGGTAAGATTTCACTGAAAAGCGGGGAAAATACTGGACGCAAACAGAGCCCTTCAAGTGCAAAAACATAGACACACTATTCTAGCAATTTCTGACAGAATAGAATACTTGTTATCCTACATCAATCAAATAATTGCGATTTTATCAGTCAAGTAGTGAGAAGTCGTTAAAATCAAGGTAACTTTAACACATCAAGATTAATGTCTTGTTTTGTTATCGGTAACTTAATTACCTTAAAGATCGCTATTCATTTACTCAGATCGCAATTATTTAATCAGCCAAAATTGGAGGCAGTGATGTTTGTTCTCACTGTTACAAAAGGCCGTGAAATACTCCCTTCCCTAACCGCTAAACTTACCGACTTCAATATTAAACGAATTTACATATATATTTATGTATATGCATATATAACCTAGAGTTGATAGTACAGATACACATGCATAGATATTTAATCTGGATTTAAGATTTCTTTAACGGGCAGCAAACTAGAATAAAACGGAAATGAAAACATTACTACGATGAATTATCCTCGTACGCGTACACAGGATGGGACAAAACCACTGGACTACATACGTGACCAAGACCTCAGACGTGTCCTGAAGGTAAGAAAATTCTTTCAAAGAAAAGAATTTTGATAGAACGAATACCATTATGATGGTCTTTTTATGGATTCAACATTATTTACATTTAAGAGCCTACTGCACACTGTTACGTTTTGTCTTCTCGATAAAGTTATTTGAATCGTGATTATAAATAAATAGGTGGATATTTTGATTTTGCGTTATTGATAACTTTAGCATAAAGCGAGGAAGAAACTAGATTCAGAAGAAGACTGCATTTTCGGTTAACGAAAGTTAAGCGTTTGCATTGACCATCCAGAACCTGGCCACAGAGGTTTCCTATCACAAACTGATGAAACAATCCGGTGGGGTGAAAGTCAACAGGTTTAAACTGTGCATCTGTGGACCACAGGAGGCTGGCAAATCTACGCTGAAGGAAAGCCTTCAAACGGTACCATCTCTTTTTTTCTAGATTTCCTCTCCATTTGAACTTTTCTTTTAGGAGGAAAGGAGACATAACTTATACAAAGAGACAGCTTTATATCATATCATTATTACCTTTGCCAGAATGGCTAAGGTTATGTTTTAGGCTTGTGAGTCTGTGTGTCTGTGTGTGTGTGTGTGTGTGTGTTAACAGCATAACTCGAGAAGCCTTTGATGGATCCCAATGATATTTGGTAGGTGGGTAGAGGTCGGGAAAACGAAGGTCAAGTTCGATAATGGGCCCCCTAGCGGCTTGCTAAGGTACTGCAGCAGAACCTCAATTTTTTATATCTCGTGTTCTGGACATGCTGTGGTCATGATTTTTGACTGGTAGATAGCCCTTGGGGCAGAGAGTAAGTGCTGTGAGTTTGGACCCCCTAGCGGCTTGTTTGGAACTGCAGGCGCCGGTTTCCTTTCAAACTTTGGACGAGAATAACTCTACAACGTGTTGACGGATCGTCATGATTTTTGGTATGTAGATAGAATGAGTGATGACTTACATAATGATATACTAATTATGCAAATCAACGGCTGATTTGCATAATTAATGAGGAAAATTTATAGATCCACTGCATTCCATGATAGGACTTTCAAACTTGTTACATATGTAGCTGGGAAGGAGAGAAAAGTCGATGGATATCAATTATGCAAATGATGGCCTCATTTGCATAATTAATGAGAAAATATGAACATGTTGACAGATCATCATGTCTTTTGGTATGTAGGTAGCGTAAATGAAGACCTACATAATGAGATACCAATTATGCAAATCAACAGCTAATTTGCATAATTAATGACGATATTTTATAAATTCAAACTACATTCCACAATAGGACTTTAAAACTTGTCACATATGTAGCTGAGAAAGAGAGAAATGTCAATAAATGTTTATCATGCAAATGATGATCTCATTTGCATAATTAATGAGAAAATATGAACGTGTTGAAGGATCGTCATGATTTTTGGCATGTAGATAGCCTAAGTGAAGACTTATATAATGTGATACTTATTATGCAAATTAACAGCTAATTTGCATAATTAATGAGAAAAAGTTCATAAATCCACTGCATTCCATTATAGTACTTTCATCAAAGTTTTCACATATGTAACTGAGAAAAAGGGAAGAGAAAAAGAGGTGTATTTAAAGACTTTGAAAGAGAATAAGTCAAGAATGGATCAAAGGATCATCATGATTTTTGGTATGCTGATAGATATCGTAAATTGTAACTTGGGATCTAATTTGCATAATCAATGCCGCAATTTTATAAACCAACTCCAAGCATACAATTATAAAGAAAATGAAATGAGTAATGCATTTGTCTACACACATCATTCTACATAACAAACCTGGTTTATTTGGCAAAGGTATGTGTTCGTGGAACTCTAGTTTGATATATACTATTGTGTATGGAAATGCATCATTATGATTGCCAGTTGCTGTTTCGTCACTATATTATTCCCATCTTTCAATGTTGTTTAATATTAGACTAAAACAACGTTCTATAATGGGTTTCAATTGATACAATTCTTACCGGTACGGTACCAATTACCGGTAAGAATGGTACATTCGTTATGGAGTTAAACCTTCTCTTTACCTTTCTTCGATAGAATGCACTTATAATGTTTTTGCAATCCATTTTATAATTCCATGTAGGGACCTCTCACAGCCTTTTTCCGGGATCGAATGACTCCAGACCATCAGCAACACGAGCCCACCCCTGGTGTGAATGTGGGAACAACCAACATTCCCAGTGTGGGGGAGGTCAGTGTGTGGGACTTCGCTGGACAGTCGGAGTACGCAGTAACCCACAGCATGTTCATGGATGCAGAGAACACAATCTTCGCTGTACTGTACAGCATCATGGATGATATCCGTACACAAGAGAAAAAGGTGACTAAAAATGTATCCTCTATATAAGTTAGGTGTATTACTAAAATATTATGTGTCAAGTCATCTAAATAACTATTGATTTCGATAATAACTCACAGGTCCACTGGTGGCTGTGTTTCATCAAGTCTTGCAACACAAAGAGTAAACCTAACGTCATCCTCGTGGCCAGTCATGCGGACCAGACTGATGCAGGTTTGTTACATTACATCATGGTTCCTGTCATCTACTTACAAGTTACATGTACAGAAACTGCAAAACCAAGGACATATTGTATTCAACAGAATGCTATTTAACAGTTCTTATGGTCAGATGTCCTCTCAATATAACCTTTGTCCACATATCAATTTCATCTCCTCCATATATGTTATTTCTAGTAGGACATCAAAAGGCATCTTCCATTCTTAAGCTGATGACATCAGAGTTTAAGGATCATCTGAACATCTCAGACGAAGTGTTCCTACTTGACTGCAGAAAGACTCGTCAAACTGACATGTGGCGTCTTAAAGATCTTTTGACAAGACTGAAGACCCAGCTTCTAACAGTGAGTGGTGTCGTCTTGTTACAGTATTCAAAGCCAATTTCAACATTTAATCTAAACATTTTAGGCTAGAATTTTTCGGTAAACATTCCTACTGTATGTACTTGGCTGTACTTATGTAATTTATACAGGCGTAGATTTACAAGATAATGCAGAACATGTGGCAGGATGATTTGTGTATATTTTACAACTCAATTCCATTGTATCTGACGTATACATCTGCCTGATTAATTATTGTATTCAACCAACGTTTATTTTCATTATATAGCACCAGCGAGCCATGCCCAAACTGTGTGCTGAAATCATCAAGTGCCTACCCAAATGGACCAAGGAGAAGTGCAGCCCAAAGCGTCCCGTTTTGAGATGGACAGAGTACAAAGAGGCTGTGAAGGAGATCGACCGCTTGGCTGAAGAAGATTTTCTGAAGGCGTCTTCGCAGTATCTGAATCAGCTTGGAGAGGTAAACAATCGCTGATACGTTTTTGTTCGTCTTTTTGCCGTTAATAAAAACATGTAATTGCTATGAATTAACTACTATTAGCACAAATGCATTCTTCATGACTATAAAGTCTTAAAAAAGTAGCAGGGCAAAGTGACTTGTTTTTGTCATTCACAAGGCCATGTAAATGATATTATGATTCTCCAAAATGGGCGTTCTTATCAAATCATTTATTTTAAGTGTTTGGGACACCATCATACAACATTTTGTTAATTGTAACAAGAAAAGTCTCATTTGTGAATATTAGCGTTTACACCAACTTTCTCATGTCTTTGAACATCTAACCATCAAAAACTATACTTCTAGCTCTTGATTCTTGCCACCGGGTAATATCTGAACATTGATATGTTTGTCATGGCGTCACAATGAACCCGGAGCCGGTTAGGAATCAGGCAACACAGCTTGCGAAAACAAGGTTGATAAGCAAACAGTGGTTAATTTTTGTGATCTCATACCAAAAGACATTACAAAATCTGATTTTTTGCTTCTCAAAAGAACGTTCTTTATCTTTGAGAGTTGCAGTGCAAAGTTCCAAGTCGGCTGACATGTTCATTGTGACGTCATGACAGGTATAGTCAATGTTTGATCTAATTACCTAGTGGAAAGCTTCAACATCTGGAGGTATGATTTTATGAAATTCTCTGTTCAATAACATCAGAAGTAAGTATATATTGTGCAAGTATCTGTGTTATTACACATCATTATTATGGCTCAATGTAATTTCATGGGAATTTTAATTTTGACGTCATTCGTGTCTTAAACACTTTCAACTATGCAATATTCATGATACTACAAATGCTACATGTAGGTCATTCACCACTTGTCACATACACGTTTTTTTTTTTTCTTCATTGTTCCAGATCCTGTTTGTCTCCTCAACTGCTGAGCCCATTGTTGTCCTGGAGCCCAACTGGCTCTGCACTGATGTCTTCGGCAAAGTGATGGCACCAGACAGCTTCCAAATCCATCTGAGAAGAAGTGGGGGTATCGGTGTCGTCACAAAGGAAGAAATCCAAAAAGTGTTCAAAGATGTCGCCGATGTCGATCTCCTGATCACCCTGCTGCAAGAGTTCCAGCTCTGTCACACATTTGATGGACAGGAGTTCATCATCCCCGGGCTGCTGACACAGACCATGCCTCCAGAGAAGTGGCAGCCGACCGCAGACCCCGCCAAGACCGTGTACTTCGGCAAGCAAGTCCAGTGTGCCGACACCACCGACATGTTCTCCTCCGGGTTCTTTCCCCGTGTGCAGACCCGCCTGATGAGGCAGATGAAGAATCCTCCACTCCTGTGGAGAGACGGAGCCAAGTGTTTCGACTGTAACGTGGAAAGTCTCATCAAGCTCTCTCCAGACGGCCGTGCGGTCAACATCGGTGTGCGAAGCGAGCAGGCCGACAAGCCGAGCTGCCAACAGATGCTCCAGCTGATAGAGAACATCTTAACCAACGAGCTCGACGAGTGCAGCCCAGGCACCACTACAGAGGAGAGGGTGCTCAGCGCTCGTGCACTGAGGGAACACAGAGAAGAAGTCTACTCCTACAGCATTGATGAGATTGACAAGGCCAAAGCAGAGGACGGCGTCGTCTATCACGACATCCTTGGCTTCTCAGAAGACGTCGATGACCTCCTGTATGGCGGAAGAGACGAAGAGGAAGAGGAGCAAGGAGCTGTTGGAAACACAGCCAAGCAGATGATCGTGGGCGGGAATCGTAACACTATCATCAACCCAGGTGAAGGTTCGGTCGTCAACGTGTATCATGGTGCCGTTGGTGCCGTTGGACAACTGCAGCTAGAGGATAATGTGTCTGAGACTAGCCCAGATAGGCTGGCTCTAGAATGAGGCATTGACAATTGAGGCAGTTGATGATTCACTAGCTAACTTTTGCAATGGATAACTCACAGCAAAATAGAACTTGTATATCATCAAAATATTTTTGTCGTCTACTGCTGCAAATGTTCACTTGCAATGCGACCAACGAACTCTTTGCAGAAGACGTCGATGACCTGTACGGGAGCAATAACGTGCTTTTGAGAGCAGGTGATCATGCTCACATCGACATGTCATGCAAGGTAATCTAGGACAGCTTCAGTTGGAAGGAAGTTTGCCAGATGATCTGGGACAGCTTCAGTAAAAGTAAAATGAGTCTGATGACCTTGGTCCTGTGACTTCAGTTGTACGGAAATGAATCTGATGATCTGCAACAAGTACAGAACAGGAAGAGCATTTGTTCGGTACTTTGAACAGCAAATATACCTGGTGACTTTGAACGGCAATAGCCACATCGTTATCAACGTAGTTCACGGTGAAGCAATCAACATTAGGAACATGTATCGATGTGCCTTTGCAGAACTGATGATAATGTAACTGAGACTAACTCAGCTTACTCAGAGATCTTCCCATGGAATGAGACAGCTAGGCATTTAACGATTTACTGGCCATGGATAATCAATGTACAGCAAAATGCACTTGATATAGGAAAAATGAGCCTCTAGTCTTTCTACTATGGACAAAAAGGCTGTCATTTTTTGTTGTAAATGTCTAATCGCAGTACATATGACGTCCAGACATTTTACATCAGTGTAATATATATGTCAACCATTAACGCATTCCTCAAATTGCTATTAGATCAGTGCATTTATTATGTTTACTGGGGTAAAGCTAACTTTGTATTTGTTTATGATTTAAGATTTTCAGGCAGCATATTGTTTCTAAGAATGTGATGATGAGAACCGGAACAAACCGGATGGAATCCATTGTTAATGTTACTCCAAAATGAAAGTCTCATGAATTTCAGACAATGAAAATGCATCATTTACAAGAAAATGTAACAGTTGTCATACGGCACCATTTTGCCATTTACCACATATCACACGTTTATTAAGACCAGTGTAAAAAGACCTCAGATCTCCATAAAATAATTTGAGCTTTAGTATTTCTATTGCTTCATATTGTCTCATTGATTATGCAAATAAAACTGTAATTAGCACGATCTTTTATTTTGGTCGTCTTTATTGCTAAATGCATGCATTGTATGTGTATATATATATCCTTTAATATGGCATAATGATATGTTAACATTTCATCATACATTATGCAAATGAATTCAATATTTACATAATCTATGTACACCTTTAATTAACGTCACAAATAGGTTATTTACATTATTACATGACAATTTCACATTAAGCATACAAATAAGACTCATTTGACAACACAATTATCAATTATGCAAATTACGCTCTTCTTTGAATACTATTTTGTACATCTGTCTAAGCAACCTGCATGCGAATATCATGGGAATTAGTTGTTCCTTTATTTACTTGTCCCTATGGTTTCTTTACTTTGTGTTATAATTTATTTTTGTCATTTTACTTGATAAGACTCTCAATTGCAAGGAAAATACAGCTGACTTGGCAGCTGACTTGGCAGACTTAGACACCAAGAAGATAACCTTTATAGTCATCGTTTTGTTCAATTCGTTTAAGTATAGCGGAATTTTCATATTTTGACGATTTTAGCCCAATATGTGACATTATGACGTCATAATTACGTCATATTACCAAATTTACAGAAAATATACAACTTTACTAGTACATTATCCCCACCAAATTTGGGGATCGTAACCCAAGTCGTTTTGAAATTACGAAGGGGAGGGGTCAAAAGAGCCCGCACCCACCCCCCCACCCCCGTCCCAGGAATCCCGAAAAAGCCTGGTCTAGATAGGGTTAATTACGTGACTTATGACATTTCACTGTT
Source organism: Branchiostoma floridae (assembly GCF_000003815.2). Lineage (NCBI taxonomy): Eukaryota > Metazoa > Chordata > Leptocardii > Amphioxiformes > Branchiostomatidae > Branchiostoma > Branchiostoma floridae. The sequence continues at coordinate 16,220,666 of NC_049990.1, read as the reverse complement.
TGTTTGGATGTGTCCACTGAACAATGGCTAAGGTCCAACTTTGGCATGTTAATGAATTGACTTACAAGTGTTTAGACCTAGAAGCCTTGGGATAAGAAAACAGTAAAAATTGGCTCTGCAACAGGATCTACAGTCAAACCTGCCCGAGCGACCACCTCTTCTCAGCGACCACCTGGCCATTTCGACCGCTTTTTCTCGGTCCCGATTTTTTTCCCATTGACTTAAGCATTAAGCGACCTTTTCTCAACGACCACCTGGCCAACGCGACCGCGACCGGCCCAAATTGGGACCCATAACGACCGCATCATTTTCAAAATTGAGGTTTTCATCGATTTTTGATGATAACTAGCGCGATTTTGTGCCGAAATCGTTGTAAGAAAATCCAAATTTAGTTAGAAGTTTTTTCTGTAAATCTATATCATAATAAAGTGAACGAATGCTGACACGTATATAGCCTTATACTTTTTCAAGAAAGATCTGTTAACTCATACCTTTTTAAGAAAGTACGTGTGAGTGCTTTTGTCCAACTGTACTGTACATTTACCCGTGCGTAAGTACGCTATATCGGGACGTACCGGGCATCGAATTCGAAAGGTGCACCGTAGTTATTTCAGATCAAGAACATAGCGACGCATAAAGGCTTTTTTTGTAGTTAACTGACAGCATCAAAGTTCCCTTACTGTCTAAAACGTTAGTGTACAAATACTTGAGCTTTAAAACACTGTATTGTACAAAAACTCGATAAAAGCTTGGGGTTAAGTTTACAATTTACAGTGTGCGTGTTGTATTTGACATTAAAGACCTCGCTTCTTTGTGTGCGTGCAGTGTGCTTGCTATTTGCCATTAAACACAACGGAACCATTTATACTTTGCATCGGGCATGTTTTGAGTCGATACTCTTCTCAGCGACCACCTGTCCAAATCGACCGCTTTCTTCCGGTCCCCCGGGTGGTCGACTTGGGCAGGTTTGACTGTAGCATAGTAGTGGTATCAACTATTGCCATTGTCAAGAAGGTTAATGTTTTGGGGAGCGTTTCCAACAATAACCTGCTCATCTGGACTTGAAACACAAATGCAACACACATCAATGTGACCACAAGGGGAAATTGGTGACAAAAGCACAAAGGTGTCACAGTAAAAACTGCCCTCATTATAATACAGTCCTGTAAATGAATTATTTTAATTAGATGAAAACAATTATTGTCTAATATGTACAGATCATTAGCAGATATCAATTGGCGCTAACAAGAGCTTGTAGCCTTCATCATTATGCACATGAAAAACATATAGTTTCATTGCAGTAGTATGTACCAAAGTGCTGTATTTTCTCCTTAACAAAATAATATTGGGTGCAATAAAACCTGATGACGTTATCCATATGACCACCAAAAAAAAAAGATTTAGAATTCTTTCATGCCCATCTATCGATATCCGTTACTTACAGTTCCATTATTTTTTAAATTCATTAATGAGAACACAGTGGAAAGTACGTCGAAATGCCGATTCGGCCAACCCTGAAACCTTACGCTATATCTTGCACTGTAACCTCATTTGTAGATTTCAAGTATCAATGTTGTTTTTAATATGCCTATGCATCCTCATCATTATCATCAATAGCAACATACTGATTTGATTACATGTATGAAATCCTTGTAGCACTGCAAAATTCTTGCAAACATTGGAAAAAGGTCGGGCTCAAAAAGTTGCCTACATTGCATTTAATCAAAGTGTCAGGAAGGTCTTCCAAATGAATGAACTTACATGATATACCAGATAATAATTCTTTTTTTAGTTACTACAGTAACTAACGGGAGGTGGCCCAACATTGTACGCTTTTTCTTGCGCTCAAACTCATGGCGCTCCATCGCTAGTTGCCTGAGAGTGGTCAAATTTTGATGACTGAATTTTTTACACATAGATTTGAACAACATACTTGAATAAGAAATGCATCCATGTGGTTCATGAACCTTTCGCGCTGCGTGTTACAAGCGGCAAACACTGTGAGACAATTTCGTGTATGTAACCTTCCAATTTTGTGCTACGCTGGACAGTGTGCCTAACTTGGTACGCTTTTTTACATTTTGCTCTCTTCAGAAGTGGTAGATTTAAGTACACAGAAAAAAAAATTAATAGTATGATATTTTAGCTTTTGTTTGACAGTAAAATCGTGACTGTATGTACTTCTTGTCTCACATGAGGAAGGCTCTACCAAGAACAATCCAGCTGATGTTTTTACGGGCAATGGGCTGAATGCACTGATTGTGAATGCCCAACTAAAAAAACCATTACGAAAAAACGACACCTTCAACATCAACAAAACTCTGTCTGATTATATGAAAATATCATCTACATCTCTCTATCAAGTCTTATTTTCATAGACAGCACGAATCATTTGTTACAGTCAAATAAATCTTTGGAGCGTTCTCTAGTCTGCCACCTTCACGGCCACACTCCCTTGGGAGTAAAATGGTGGCAATGTTTATGTCGCTTCCTTTTGGTTGCTTTTCTACTCAACAAACATTTGAAGACCCATATTCATAGTGATTTATGGAGCTTTATTTATGTGTATCATGGCAGTTGTGTGACTGCTTGGAAGAGTTCGTATAGTTAGCGGCACGAGCCACCAATACGCAGAGGCCGATGACCGCAGTAATTCAGCACTGTCAATATTACTGTTAGAATTCTGTTTTTTTTTAATTAAGTAAATACGTTTGGAATGCAAATTAAAGCTGTGCATGGACTTGGTTTATTTACCTTTGTAATCAGCATAGTCAGTGGCAACAAACACGGTGTACTTATGGATGATAAGATCAGCAAAAAATCCGTGCCATCTTACGACGGGAACCATCTCAGGGCGGCCCCCGTTAATCTATTTGGAAGACTTTGCTCAGAACTCAAAATACTTTTTGTGCAAGGAGACTGTTTATGACAAAATCAGTACATTACCAACAGGAAAAGTGGCATTGTGTGACATAAATATCCATATATTATTGTAGGGTTACAATTTTTTTTCGGAAATGAAGAAAAATTGATACATGCACACATCATCCGTATACTATTAGGCAAGTCTATTTATGATTATAGTCACCCTGAGAAAGACAAATTGTCTACTGGTAATGTATGCCATAGTTGGGTGTGTATCGCTATATGGTACTGGTACAAAACTGATATTTCTTGCTGGATCAGTCCTCTCACCATATACATATCTGAGCAACACCCTACTAAAGTATGCACCCAACTTGCATGGGCCTAACTTGAATCACATTTTGGATTTTGAGAAGTTAAAGTGCACTCTTTAATGACGAAAACAGTACCTTTCAATTAGAAATGCATGTAAAAACTATGTAGAATTACCTAAGAGTTAAAAACCATCACTTTACATGGGCTAGCTATCATAAGCAGGTAGTCCAAACTCTTCTGGACGGAAATCCTCTAGCGAGTTTAAAACGAGAGTGCCATTGGTGCAGAGACTTCGGTCCAGGTTTGGGTGTGGCACCATGACAACCTGCATCCCAGCATTCAGTGCAGAGTCCACACCATTCGGTGAGTCTTCAAAAGCCAAGCACTGAAACAGAAAGAAACTTTTCTCAATAAAAATGCCCTGCAAAATATACAACATGTTTGTGTCTCTGTATTGTATTGTATACCCGATAAACTGTCTCATAACGTAACACACCAATAATACAGTAAAAATACAGGCTGCATATTCAGGCAGATTTGTTTGAAATACTCACAACGAGAAGGACCTCTATTTCAGGTTTTTGCAAGTGTAGTGGGTTCTTTAATGTTTTTGAGATGTGGCTCTCCTCAAACACAGAGCCCCCATGTAACGTCCTATTAGAGGGACATTCATACAATTTTGGCTGCAGTTACATGTACATGTAGGTACAATTGTCACCTCAATTTCACCTGAGTCTAGCGAGGTATGGTGATCAACATCATGTGCATTCCCATCTTGTATTCAGCTATCAAAAGGGTATGTCACCCTATAAGGGGCGGTATAACCCTGATAGTGTGAAAGCATGTCGACCAATGACATAGTGAGGAAAGTTGACTATTAAGTGCCTTTCCCAAGGGACCGTACGATATTTATCGGGGGGGGAGGGCTGGTGCATTGGAAGTCGGATCAAAAAATTTTTTGATGGCCCTCCCCCCCATCTCAAAAAATTCTAACGTGACCCTCCCCCTCCACCTCAAAAAAATTAACATGGCCCTCCCCCCCGACAGGCATAATCAAACGGGTAGAAAAACAACCGATAAAATAATCTTAGTAATATAGACGTCAGGGCACAAGGGCCCAGTGTTCTCGCCAGGATTCTTTCACAGCGTCGGGGCAGGGGTCCGGGGGCATGCTCCCCCAGGAAAATTTGGATTTTCAAACCCTCTAAAACAGAATTTCCTGCATTTTCAGAGGAAAATTATGCCCTTGAGATTGGATGCCGGTTGCCTTTTTTACTCCCGTTTTTCAGTAATCGACGTCCGCCCTCCCCCAAAAATATGTTATAACTATTAGCTCGGGGAATCAGCAGTCCGTGATCTGGCCCGGGTATTATTTGTCCAGTCATGTCTATATGAAAATTTTTGGTTTTTGATGCTTCCAAACAGGGCTCTAGCAAGTGAGTTCGTCAGCCCATGGAAAAATCCTGCCAATTTTTTTCCGACATTGAATAAAGAATGCCTACCTCGTGCGATCGATGTTGCGCCCTCCCGCATCAAATAGTAGTTTTTCCAGAGGATAAAATAACGGCGCCATCACACCTTGTGTTTTTTTTCTATTTTGCCCGATGATTTTACTAAAATTTATCATTTATCGAATCGGTCGGGTTTTACAAGGCCGCGCCGTCATTTTCCACGAGCGTGCGTTTGTTTCGTGCGACCTCAGGTAACCCCGTTTTCGGCGTGAAATCTTTGGCTCACCGCTGGATTTCTTTTTACATAGAGACCAAGAACGTTATACATTATACGAAGGACGGTGATCTGCTGCGTCTTTGGCAGTGATCAGTGCCGGTGTAGCCTTGAAGGAGTAGCCAGAAAAGACGTCCCAACGTGCTGGGCGCTGCGATCGACAGTCCGTCTGGGGAGGGGGGCGTGCCGCGCCATGTGCCACAGACAATGCCAGTGCACAGCCGACTCGATCGACGCTTGACAACAATATCGCGGCCCCTTTTCTGCCGCAAATTTTGTCCCTTTGAAACAAAAGAAATGTTGTAAATAAAAAATAAAGTGTATAGTTTTGGATTCTTCACATATTTACCGCGCACCGCTTTTGTAACTTAAATATTTGGGGAAACTCAGCCGAGCCGAGTGCATCTTTCCAGAAAAAAATAAGTCCGGAGACGGAATGACGTATGCCTGGCGGGAACGCTGGTCCAGGGCAGCGCCACTTTGGGGGGCCTAGGGGGGCGAAGCCCCCCGGAAGCTCTTGCATTTTAGGCAATTCAGAAGGCTTATTTTATCAGTTTTAGGGCCATGTCAAGATATCAAAACAAAAAATAGTATTTACAATTCTTTCAAAAAAATAACATGGCCTTCCCCCTATCTCAAAAAAAATTAACATGGCCCTCCCCCCACCTCAAAAAAATTTAACATGGCCCTCCCCCCCTAACGCACCAGCCCTCCCCCCCTGATAAATATCGTACAGTCCCCAAGGGCACAACGTCAATGGGGCATGTTAGGAGATCTGAGCCCAGGACCTCTTTGGACTAAGCCACACTGACGCCGCAATGTTTATTTCACTTTAGCCTTAGTTTAGGTGCACACCCCTACTGAACAATGTTGAATGACCTGAGTATTTCTGAATAGTCTAAGTATAAGAACTCGTTCTTGTGAAGTAAGAGCGAGTTATCTTACTACATGCAACTAGTAAGTTAACTCGCTCTTACTTATAGTATATACCTACCTGGGCTGGGTTGGGTTTGTCAGGAAACCTTGTTGCAGGCACCAGGAATGCATCAGCATGAGGCTTGCCATGTTTCACTTCCGGGTCACTGCCACAGGTCACCAAGGGGTCAAACAGCTTGAAGAACTCCCTGTGATTGGTCGTCTTGGTGTTGAACTTCTCCGCGTCCGATCCCGTGGAGAGACCAATGGGGACCCTGTGTTTGTGAAGGTGACGTACAACCTTCTCTGCACCTTGAAGGACATATGAATTCTCATAAAGAAATCTTCTTTAAAAATGTACCAAGAGATAAGTTACAGAATCAACTCCCAAAAACATTTTACACCATGTCACTATTTGGTCGATAAAGGTTACACATCCTAGTAGCAAATATGCCAAAAAAGAAGATATCTCAGGGTCGGAGTCCTCATTATCACTGACAAAGGTAGTGTTGATATGTTGTCATCTTTAACCACTATGTTCATGCAGGGTATCTTACCATTTGACCCAAGACACACCACTGAAAATATTGTATGTTCAACTCTACTTAGGGGAAATGCACTCTTATCTCCCATTCAAAATTGTCTTTTATTTGATGTTGTATTCAAGTTCATCCAACAGACAGGTCGTTTTTGATTTTAGTTGATTATATAGCCTATATTTGATTATTCCTAAGTTTGTAAACCAGCTGCACGTTCACTCTGTTACTTGATTCCTTGTTTATTTTCACGTCGTTATCATTATCTTTTGACTATGTTATTTAGTGTTCGTTATTTTGTATGTGTGTCCTTATTTTTGTCATGTGTAAGAGGAGAAGACTCAGATAAGCAACTTTGCTTTTTGTCAAATCCTCGTTAAATAAATGTGAATAAAAAAAAAAGGTAGTGCATGCGATCTGATAATCTAACCATTTCCAAAATCATATCTAGTTGCTTGAGTAACTGCTTTTTGGCATGTCAGCCCTGTTTTGTAATTTGCAAATCCATAATGAATGAAGACCTTTATTGCACATTTTTGCCCCACTGGGCTAAGTACAGGTCACACGGTAAGAATCACATATATGTAACAATGGAAACAGTCATACACATCTATATATGTGAGGACATGCGTCTAATCTATTCTAGGACATTCGACTTCCTCTCGCTTCTTGGTAATTGTATAAATGTAGCTAGCTGTATGGTTAGTTAGAGTTGGTTTATCAAAAGTTGTCAGGAATATAAATTTCTCTTTACTATTCAAGTATTTAAAGTGGGGATATTTACAGATCACAACTAAATTTATAACTGCCAAATACGACCTCTCAGGGAACAGTACTGTAAATGCAGAAATGTTTGTAATCTGGTTTGATAATCAGTTTTCGTGGTGGCCACTTCACAGCAACCTCAAAACCACCGCAAATATTTCCACTACTGTATCGGTGACTACAGTATAATATAACTCAAAACTACTCCATTTTCTCGCTACCATAAAATTAAATGCATAGTAATTCCCCCTAAAAGATACAACATATTCAGGTACACTAACCAGGTAGCATCTCCGCTGTTGGCATGAGTTCAGCATATCTTTTGGTGGTCCACTCATGGTAATGCTCCTCAGTCATGGGAAGGTCTGTGGGTATTCAGAAGTGAGTGAAATGGAGGAAATAAAATTCAATTCCATATGCAAATACAGAAAACATAATTGACAACATAACTACTTGAACTATTGCATAAAAATGTCCTGAAAAAAATTTAGATTGCTCATCTTTTTCAGATTTTGATCAAAGCAATCCAATAAACACAATTTAAGTTACAAATACAAAATGAAATGAAAGATTGAAGACACCAGCATTTTTATCATTTCACTAATATAGCATTACATCTACAATACTATACACTGTTTCTCAAAATAAAGGGGTCCTAGGATGGGAGGGTCTGTTTAATATATGACTTATCCTGTCACAACAGAAATGAGGACAGGTCGAATGGAAAATGATTCTACAAATTGATATTTTCATCACATGTTTAATGGAAAGTATTAGTCCCTTGTCGATGGTCCTTCCCCCTCCCTCCTAAAATAAAAGACTTAGATCAGCACATGTTTTTTGTTAGGATTGGTCGAAAAATCTTTTCCTTAGCACCATTAAAGGTACAATGGACGTTGTGGATTTGCGGAAAAAGCTGTCCAGTCCGCACAGTGTAACAAGCATAAACCAACCAGTACCTAATGTCTTAATAAGGTATGAGGCACCCTGTTGAGGCGTCATCCCCATCATTTTGGCCTTGATCGTCCAATTAAATGTCTTGCCATACGGTGCCACGAGCTCCTGGAACACTTTGGTGTAGATGTCTTCTGTGTCTGCAGGAAAGATGGGAAAACATAGGTTTGAGGTGAGGTTAAAATAAACAGAAATCTACCCAATCTTACTGCATAAAAGGATAATTACCTTTTTTCCCATCAGTTTAAAACCACACTGCCATAAAGAAGTAGAAGACACTCTTTTGTTAGCTAGTAGAGTAATATGGCTTCAGCCGATGATTAACATGGTCAAGGCGCCTCCTCGATCACGGGACCCCCGTTTTACGTCCCTCCTGGAAGACAATTTCATGGAAAGCTTCATGAGGCTACAGCATCCAGTCGTCCTCGGTTGGGGGACTTCCATCCAAGAACTGACCCGACTGAGTGTTGCTTAACTTCTGTGATCGCGGGATCGTTTGGATCCAACGTGCCACATGGCCAATTATGCCTGAAGGTCTCTCATACACGGGGACCCTCGATTTACGTCACCATCCTAAATGATGAATGCAATCCCTTACAACCTGTCCGAGCTGGGGTCTGTCCGAGCTGGGGTTGACCCTAGACATTGCTAGAATCAAACTCTGGTCTACGGATCCACGCACATCAGTTTAGATGGCAAAGCAGCAGGGTTATCATTTCAGTTACTCAAACAGGTAACCTACAAATTGTAGTTTGAACCGCCCTTGGCTAGGGACATCCTCAGATAGGACGTTAGTTTATTTAACGTCTTATCCGTGGAGGTCCCGTGTTTGAGGACAGCCACACTTCAAGCATGTTACCGACCGCACTTATCAAAAAGAGTAGGATTCCTTCCTCGTGTGATAGGCTCAAACAAATCTGTCCAGATACAGAAGTTGCATACTGTTTGCTCTATGAAGCAGCTTAAAGTTAGCATTACAAACAAATCATACATCACAATTATTGAGTGGACATGACAAAGTGACTAGTTCCTTGAACAGCAGTAAAATTTATTCAATCAATATACAGATATTCGTACTGCTTCCATCACTTATCCTACTAAATTCATTTTGAAATTCACATAAGTGCAGTTCCTTGTCGCCTTGCGTTTTATTCAACTACATATACTCAAAGGCTATGAAATAACACTACAAGCAGCAAGGCATGAGGCATTCAAAAGTTCAATGTGTTCCTTAATATGGTATTTAGCAAAGA
>NC_049990.1:16205636-16210963 GCF_000003815.2 Branchiostoma floridae | reverse complement strand
CATTTAAAACCGCACTTGGACAAATCTTAGAATACAGTTCATTCAATGTACCTGTATGAGGGGTGATCAATAAGTTCACGTTCTCTGAAGAATACGAAAATTCACCAAAATCTTCTACCTACTGCAACACATTACTGTTGGGTTTTCAACTGAAGAAATATCATTCCACAACTAAAAATTAAAGTTTGCTATTGTGGATCATACTGCAGACATACATACAACTCAGATGACATGTGCCAAATGTAAACCATCATGATAGTAACAACACTATACTATCAAAATTACATTAAATACCAAGCGTTTCTACAAGTCAAATCTTCAGACATTTCAATTAAAACAGACATACAAGTTACAACAGATGTAGTTAGGGCAAAAAGCATCTGATGATAGTAGTATACAATATAATCTATCCTACTTTGAGCATGAATAAAGGCATTAGTAGTGAAAAAATGCCTCCACTCTTAAGACATTGCGAAAAAAAAACACAATACTATCATAAAGTACATCAGATTCTGTATGATCTGTACGTAGTTAGGCTTAGGAAAAATAAGATGTGTTTCTGGTTTAAGAAATATTTCTCTTTTCCTAGATTTAGGGTGAAGTATTATGCCAAATCCATTTAAGCAATGCAAAACTGAAATGCATCAGGCACTGGTATTTTCAACATCACATTGTAATGATACAGATATATATGGGCAAGCAAAAATATATTGATAAGCTAAACTGCTAGGGTCAACAGGTCTTTGCTGGGTCAGTCGGTTAACTGGAGACACATTTATTTTCATTGGCCTCAGAAGTGGGAAAATGCCTCCACTCCTGTGGCATTACCAAAAAAACAAGACATACTATCATAAAGTACATTGGTATGATCCTCTGTAGGTATCATAAAGTTGAATGCCATGGGACGAAATATATCAAATACAAAGAATGCCATTCAACAATACACATATTATATGATATGTTGTCAAATGAGTTTGGCATCAAATCTCTCTTTCAATCAGTGCTCCAATATGTTTACAGCAAGAAACAAATTGTTTGCAATAAAGTACACTGTCATATATGAACATGTGTATACTCTTCTTGTATTAAGAGGAAACCTTTATGATACATAAATCTGATTAGGACATTGCAAAAAACTTTGGCTTTTATCATCTCTTAAATTATGTCTTATTCTAAGTACAGTGTGCTTCAGATGGCTCTAGGCTACCAATCAAAATATCTCGTACCCTTCCCCACCCCCTCCCCCTTTACCTACCCCACCCCCCAGAAACTCTTCCAATTCGTCCACTTCCTTCTTTTGGTGCTTCTTCTTTTTCTTCTTCCCTTCTCCTTCGTCTGACACTTTCTCCTTTTCTCTCTCCCGGTGTTTCTTGTGTTTCTTCTTGTGAGACTTCTCTCCATCTTCCTCTACATCACTCCTGCGATCCTTCTTTTTCTTCTTCTTCTTCTTCTGGCCGATGTCTTCCCTGTCCCCTTCTCCCGACTCTTGTCCTGACAACGGCTTGCTGACTTTCTCTAAGAAATCGAAATCCTCTTTCTTAAGTTCTACTGCAGCTTCTGCTCCATCTAAGCTGATATCATCTACCTTTGATACCAACCCATCAACTTTACCCTCCCCCCCTCCTCCTCCTAACCAATCATCAAGCCCCTTCTGTTCATCCTCACTGGAAATGTCTACATCGGCAGCTACGATTGGTTGATTTGTGTCCTCATCACCGTCTGATTGGACAGTCTCTTGGACCTCTTCTGCATCGCTTGACACAGTGTGAGATTTTGAAGTGAAGGGATCAGAAAGGGGTTTGAGGGAATCTGTTGTTTTTTGTGGCTGTAGGATGGGGGTTGGTAGGTCGTCTTCGATGTCTGCGTCCTTGGCGACCACGGGTTTGTCTTCGTCACTGGAAAGGTCGATGTCCAGCGTTGCGGACGCCAATTTCGCAGGAGCCTGATTGGGCATCTCATCCTCTGAATCAATCTCCTCCGCAAAGCCTGCCACCATGGGGTTTCCTATTGACAGATCATGAAAATAAAAAGATGTTTTATTTCATAGGAAAAGAGCATTCTTTCAAACAATTTCCATAACCTATTACATAAACATAATGATGTAAGGGCTAAACATTTAAATGGATGCACTGTTCTCAAAACAATGGATTCTCTGACAAGCAGAAAATTCTGATTGACCAGGGATACTATATATCATACTATGTCGCATATGACCTGTCTGACATTAACTTTGCTGTATTCAACAAAATTTGCATCTCAAAATGCAAGAGATAGTGTTTTAGAGATTTACAGTTGTATGAATTTCAACATTTTTTGAGGGAGGATGCCCTTGGGCGCCCCTCTCCTTTGTGGCGCTCGAAGACTGGAGTCACCCAGAGTTAGAATAGCAATTGCAAGTGGAGACCTAAAAACTAATGGGTGGAAGTAACAATCTAATTCAAACTTTTATCATTGCTTAAAATCACTGCTTAAAGTTAAACATTACCGGTAATATCATTACCTTCAACATCACTGTCTGAGTCCTCCATATTTGCTGGATCTGCAGTCCGGACCGGTGCAGGTTTGGCAGGTTCCGGTTCGTCCAAAAACCGGCTGTCTAAACCTTCATCTGGAACAAAGTCCTCCACCGCCTTGATGGCCCCCGTGGGTGGGGAGGCTGGGGTGGGGGTGCCAGCCCCTGGGTCATGGGCAGCTGTGTCCTGCTGGGCAGGGCTGGAGTTCCCGAACAATCTCGACATGAAACCTTGCTTCTGTGGGGTCGGCTTGTTCTCCTGGGCGGGGGTGGTGGCTGGCGTGGTTGCCCCAGGAGTGGGGGAAGGTGTGTAACCCCCGGGGGTTGACGCAGGGGTATACCCCCTGGAGTGGTGGCTGGAGTGGCTGCATTGGACATGGATGACGTGGTGGCGGGAGTGGAGAGGTTGGATCGTGCGGGCGTCGTCGCGGCCGAATCTGATTGGTTCTCGGCATTCCCGCCGCCGTTCTGGGCTTCCGTGGGAAGGTGGGTGGGTCGGGTGGGCGTCGGCCTCCTCTTCTTGGCCAATCCCTGGATGTACAGGTCGTAATTCTGCTCCTCCGATTCCGAGTGGATGCCGAGTTCCTCGATCATCGCCATCATGTCCCGCTTGTTTGTCTCCAGTTGCCGTAGCAACGTCTCCCTCTGTAGCTGAAGAAAGGGGATGTTGAAGAACTTGTGGAGATACTTCAGTCCGAACCCGTTCCTCATGGAAGACTCGGCGAACCGTATGTCCGCCGCACCCTCCGGTCTGTCCAGCCCCTCGATCCAATAGATGAGGTGGTCGGCGCTGATGACACGATGCTCGCCCATGTCGCGAAAATTCGCCAGTATCAAGACGGGGATGTGAGCGGGTACTTTGGGTAGCTCGCGTGCCACGTAATCGAACGTCCACTGCTTGGTGATATCAACCATCATGATCACACCGTTACAGTTCTTGTATACGTCGAGGAATTCGGCGTCGAGAGCCTGTGCCAACTCGTCTGCGAGGTCCGGATCGTTCTCAAGCTTGAGCGAGTCCGATTTTTTGCGTTTCTTGGCTTTGTCCACGACGTCCCACACCTCCACCTTTACGACGTCATCAGTGGCTTTGTAGTTCCAAACTATGGTGGCAACCTACAGAGGCAAAATAAATGAATACATTAGTCCCAGAAATCTCTCACATCTTACCGAACAATAAAAAACTTCTTGCTTAGGTAGCAAACCCAATTATCTGTGAAAAATATTTATCTCCGACTGCATACGGAAAAGCTTTTGATTTCAAATAGTTTGAGTGGAAATAGACATAGAATAGATGTGTAGCTTTTGATTTCAAATAGTTTGAGTGGAAATAGACATAGAATAGATGTGTAGCTTTTGATTTCAAATAGTTTGAGGGGAAATAGACATAGAATAGATGTGTAGCTTTTGATTTCAAATAGTTTGAGTGGAAATAGACATAGAATAGATGTGAAGCTTTTGATTTCAAATAGTTTGAGTGGAAATAGACATAGAATAGATGTTAGTTCCTATTTAACTCTGTACATGTGTATGCCACTGTCTTATGCTGTTTGCAATTGGACTACGGGTATGGTCTTGCAGTGGCTACAAAATGTCTCACCTGTAGTTCATGAGTAGGGAGATATTCCTCCACAAATTTGTGTCCCTGTAGTCGGTGGAACAGGCAGGTCTTCCCTGTGTTACGGTCACCCTGTATATATAACATCAGACCAGATATTAGATTTAGAATGAAACATCAACACAAGCATACTAGTACACCTTTACTTTAGACAGATTATATAGCGATTGCATGATAAGAGACACAGAGTAGTAAGTACAGTCAAACCTGTCTATAGCGGCCACTCAAGGGACTGGTAAAAATTGGCCACTATAGAGAGGTGGCCACTATAGAGAATATGCTAATTAATTGACCACAAGCAATAAGTTACACATGGTTTTAGTACCCACTGATCTTTATTCACATAATACAGTACTGTACATGTAACGTTACTGCAATGATTTTTACACTATGTGTATTAAGAAAACAAAAGCTATAAAAAGTTTTAAATGTTCTACAGTTGATATTGTCTGAAGAGACCGGTATCGTCATATTTCTTTGATCTTTCGTCTTGTATCCTTTGATACTTCGCCGTCTGAGTGTTCCCACTCGCGTTCACACGTCAGATTCGCCCATTATACTAATGTGGTATTCACAAGAAAAGTCTCGTCATTTTAGACTTATCTCTTAATAAATGTAGGAATAAAATCCACCATAGTCTGAAGTTCATATCATTTTGTCTTTGTAACAATTTATTTAGAAAGTTTTTGTGATGTAAATTAACCTAGGCGATAGTGTATTAGAACGTAACTTTAACACAATTAACCTCCGTAACATTGGTGTCGTCTATTGACCTTATATGACCTCGTTTGTCAGCGGGTATGGGTAGCGCCAGTTTACGAAGTTTTGTTTTGAAAATAAGTCAAAGAGGTTTTAAATCCGGCGTAGGGTGACGATTCGGCTGCTGTATATGGCCGAACGCGTGCCGAAACATAGATCAGCGGTCCCCGTGGCCATAATCGGCAATGTTTTTGTACCTGCGGGACCAGAAATCGTGTGGCCGTGGCCGCGTTGGACAGGTTGCTGCTAAGCCTATTTCTTAAAGGGGCATTCCAGTCCACACGGGAGTGTTATTTTCCGATAAATATTAATTTTAGGAAGTGATAACTGCAGTACTACTTCACATTATACGATAAAGTACCCAGTTGCTCCACATGCCTCAAAAGCATTCACTCTTCTACTAAACTCCCCAAGTACCCTCTAATTGTATAATCCTAT